>NW_008626565.1:0-49525 GCF_000691845.1 Merops nubicus
CCCCCCCCCAAACCAGTGCAACCTTGACCTGGTGTTTTTGTTGACTATAGAAACCCAGGGAGAGGGGGCCATTTTGAAGCTGGAGCTGAAGAAAGAGAGCCTTGGCTCCTCTCCTGGACAAGGGGCTGGGTGGAGGGCAGCATCTTTGGGTCGGTCAGCAAGGTACTGGATGGGACAATGCTTAAATGACAGAAGCATTGAATAGTCAGTCTTCAAAATGTGTGTGCCAACAGGGGCTGTCCAGGCCCAGAATAAAACTGCTCTGTTTGCTTTTCGGTGGGGTGCGTGGCTGGAGGGAAAGGGAAAAAACTGGACCTGGACCCCTCAGCAGCCACGCGTTTCATACCTCTCCCTGCTTCAGAGGGGGACAAGGAGCTGAAAAAACTGCCGTGTTCAGAGCCAGGAGCTGGGATTTGGGAGGGGAAAATAGGAATGGATGATATGCAAACTTACAGGGGTACATCGCTTTTATTTAAACTCAGAAGATTTCATTGTATTTTAATAATTCTTTTGTGCTGCTGCATTTCTGGAGCTTTCATTTCTCTAGTGCATGTATTTTCACATACTAAAGCAAAGCAGATGTGCTTCAGCATGGGCAGAGAGAATCAAACCAGATACAAAGTGTGTCCCAAACAAGTTTTTTTTCTTGAAGAAATCAGAAAATTTTTCAGATTGTATCTGGGGTGAGGGTGGGGGAGTAGGGGGTCAGGGTAGGAGATCAGGTTATATATTATATTTATATACTATGCTTATTTATTGGCATCTTCACAGTTTGAGGCAATTGTCAATCACATAAAGTAAGTCATCAAAGAAATACACAGCAGTGAATAATTCTGCAGAAACTGCAGTGGTGAAGTTAAGCTTGTGCACTAGTGTTGGCAAAGTTCAGTGCCATGAGAATTAGGCAGGCAGATCACAGTGAGTTTTGCTGGGATCTGAATGCCTCATGTCTTATGCTCAAAAAAAAATTCTGGCTTGGAACTCCATAAATGTACATTTGGAGAAAGGACAGTGGTTTGAGCAGGCTTCTTCACAAGAACAATATGTTTTGGCTTAATAAGTGTTTGCTCTACTCTTTTTACAGATCCTTGTTTTGATTTAGATCCTGCATGGTTTTGTTTGTCTTCTCAGATGAAACTGTATATTTCTTTTTTTTTAATGAATGGTTTGAATCTAAGTATACAGGGCAGCAGACAAAAGCACACAGTGATCCCCCAAAGGACTAATTGGTTTATTTACTCAAAATCTGAGTCCTTTTATGCTGAGTTATACAAAATTGCCACAAGTTCTGTTAGTATTTGAATCTACAGTCATATTTTATGGCTAGACATTAAGGAAATTGGACAAAAGATGTAGGTCAAACAGTATAATTAAAAATACAGACCAGCAAATTGTATCCAACAATAGTTCACTTTACTGCTGATAATGAAATATGCTAGCACAAATTAATGGCTTGTTACTTAAGCCTGCTGGAAAGACTTTGTCCTAGTACAAAAGACATTCAGTTTGAGCATGTGTGTTACAATCTTCCAACCAGCAAAGCGGGAGGTTGGACACAGCTATAAATCCAGTGTGTTCTGGGAATAGAAGCTGGCAAAAACACTCTCAGCAAAATAATCAGGGCAGGGATTTGGATACTGGCTAATGGAACTAAGTGCAGATGTTTATGTGGACCAGAAGACGTTCCCAGAATAAGAATACTGTACAAACACACGATTTTTACAGCAGAAAAAAACCAAGGAAGTGGGGATAATAAAACACATGCTCTTCTTTCTGATGAAGCATATTCTGTTTTCCTTGGCTTGCCTGTACTGAAGTGGGCAAGGCTGCCTCTACTGCATTCCCTACTGGGACCTATTGAAGCTTCTGCAAGTCACTTGGGTTGCAGCTCTGGTGCTTACCTGAAGGTCCCCATGGGCTCCCTGTGTGGGTCCCATAGTCTTTTTTCCACCAGCAGAGAGAAGTGTGTCTGAAAATGTTACCCTAAGGTAACAGCTAAAGCTAAATCTTATCCCAAATGCCTGGTTCTCTCTTCTGACCACAAAGGCCGCCTGAGGTGATTGATGAGCTTAAATTCAGGTATTTGTACTGTACAAAGAGTTTGGCTAGATAAATTCTCATGAATTGTGCAGCTCTTCCCTCTGATTCCTGGGGATCCTGGGTTAGGACTTCAAAATCTTCAGAAGTACTGGGTAAGTCCTGGGCTGCTGACAGCCTGTGCATTGCCCAGCATACAGTTTTTCCTCCTGTTTTTGTATCATTCTCTTGTGCATTGGTCTGAACGTGGGTGCCTGTCCTGAGAACACGCTTACCCATGGCGAGTAGTCTCACTGTTCCAAAACTAGGAAATGAGGGGCCCAGTGGTTCAGGAAGAAGCAGTCTACTATAGGATTTCATTTTGCTGGTACTTAAGATTACTTCTTTTTGCAACCTGAATTTATTTACAGACAGCTTTAGTATTTTGCCAAAAGTTTTGCTTCATATCTAGAAATGATAACTTATAGTCGCACTGCATCACATCTGATATAAAAAAAAAAAAAGTCTTTCTGTTAAAGGAGATGTTGAATAAACAATTATTTCACTGAGTCGCTACTTGTTATACATTGTCTATACAGGAATGGGAATTTGTGGGTTTTATGTGGACAATTCTCCAGGTTTAGAGTTCACAAGTGATTTGTTCTTGAGAAACGAGCATCTTCGTGGCTGCTTTGTCTTTTGGTCTGCCAAACTGAAATAGGCAAAATGGATGAAGTATACCAAATCTCTTCTACTGAGAAGGTCCAGCAGCTGGAACAAGAACTCACAGCACAGCTGGCAGAGCTAAAGGCACAAATAGAAGACAACAGGATACTCCAGGGCATACTGAGTAGAGCATACAGGTAACAAGAATTTGCTGGGGAATGGACAGTGAGATTACATTGTATCTCTTCATGGGTTCTCTTGGTCATGGTACAAAAGTCATGTATCTGAATAACTGTTCAATTTTGATACCTGAATACACACGTGAGAGCCAGGAATAGCAGCTTTTTTATTGTGTGTCTACCACAGAATTACAGTTGAAATGGAAGAGATTGTCAGAACATAAACTAAATTGATTTTGTGTTGTATATTGTAAGCAAAACTTTAAATCTCCCTAGCATGTCAAGTATTTCCTTGTTACCGTGAAGAGGAAGTAGCTTCAAACATAATGCTGGGATGTATAAACAGAATGGTCACATACAAGACAGATGCTTTTACTTTCATCATTGATGAGATATTTGTACCTAGGTTTGATATTACTCCTCAAGGAAGTTGTAAATCATCTGGAGAAAAGAGGTGGTCAAGAACACGCAACTAGGACACTTGGGACAAAAAGGAGAGGAAGTGGACTTATGTCTCTGCTCCATTTTATCTAGATTATAATTTTTCAGACACATGGAAGATTGTTGTAAAGATAGATGAAGGAAATAAAATTCTGTTTGCACTTATGAGTAGAACAGAATATAATGGGCTAAACTTCAAGCTTTCCAAAGATGGTGTAAGTTAAACACTGATATCTAGACCAAGAGGTTGCCAACCATCCATCTTTAAGAACAGGATAGACAAAAACGTTTACGGAACAGATTGGAAGTGGTAGATGATCACAAAACCCCTTCTGGTCCTACCTCTTCAGGGCTCTGAAGTGTTCCAGCAGTTTCCCATGTATTGCTATTGGACAAGTCTCAGGAGCTCCTTTTTTATAATAGTCCAGTTTTCACCTATGTTTTTAATCTGCATGGATGCAGCATTTTGTTGAGTTAAATAAAAATTTTGTAATACTTCCTCTAAGTGTATGTATGCATGAGGATTAAAAAACAGTTCTCCTCCAGAGGTTTCCTCAGCCCCTCCTTCTGTGATACATGCATATTAGGAAGAAAGTTGTCTAAATTGTGAAGGATGCTTGTCAAGGAGCTCTGTTGCATAGTTGTGGGTCAAAATATATGCCCATGGAACTGACAAGCATCCATATGGACTTTTTAAGGGCTTTTACTAAAAAATGGAGGTGGAAGAAAAGAGTGTGCCAAAAAATGTCTGCTAATGAAATAATTTCTGCTGCTTTAATATAGGGGTTTCATACCATTAAACTTGATTACTGTTAACTTCACCTTCTGAGTAGTGTTTGGCCTGACAAATGTTCAGTTTATACTAGCTTGTATATAACATACTGTTAAGCATTTTTTTTCCTGAAGTTCTGTTCCACTTCTGAAGGATGTATCTTATTTCAGAAAAGAAAGGGAGATAAATACTGATGGAAGGCTTACAGGTAGGTAGCTATAACATGTGCTGGCTGCCCTTTGCTCTTTACCAAGCAGTAACTGAAAATTGAAATCTGAGAAAGTGCTATCTGTGTGTTTAGGAATGAAGAACAGTATAATATTGTTTGCACAGCAGTAAAACAACATAACTTTTATTTGGATAATGTGGACCTGGCTCTGCAGTGTTTGTTTATGTGAGAATGCCAATTAAATTAAAAGTGTAAACATTTTTCTATATTTAACACTTTTTAAACTTTTTTTTTTTTTAATATACTCTGGAAAAAAATCTGTTCGAGATCTGCTCCGTTTGCGGGTGACAGAAGCAAAACCTCTTGTTATTCAGGCTGATATCATGCAGAGGGAGTTAGAGAGCTGCTGTAGAAGGGAGCACAGAGCAGCAAACCTGCCTCTGCTGCTGCACACGGTAAGGTTCCCGCAGGCTGCGAAGATCCAGGTGTTTTCCTCTGGCCCAGGAGGTTGCACTGTACACTTCTGAAAATAAAACCAGTATAAAACTCCTTCCTGAAAACGGGCATGAAAATGTTAGTGCTTGCAGTTTCCTTGTACGATGTGAAAAATTCCTCTTCTTCTTTAAAGGACAAGAATCTAAGCCAAGGTCAGATGGGCTGGGATAAGGTTCTCCTTGTTCCTTGATGCTTTTGTGCTGTTTTAGTACATCTGTGTTGTGGGTTATTTTTATTTCCATTTTTAAAGCGATGTCCAATTTTCTAGGCTCAGGGGACTGAATTCTGCCATTTTCCTTGTATTAACTGCTTTTATTTTTCATTCCCATAATAGTACTTCCACTGGGACAACTTAGAGGAAGTACCCTTCAGGGATAAATGTAACAGAACAGTGGTCCTTGGTGAGTGTTTAGCTGTTGTTTTGGTGTTATTTTCTGATGTTAATGATGATCTCTATACTGCTTAAGTTTTCTGTAATGTTCAGCTGCTGTTGTTTACAAATGCATGATTTGCTGGTTATTTCTGATTTTATTCAAGTTTTTTACAGACAGAATTACTCAGCTAGTCCAAAGTAAACATTTGCATATGCTTAGATGGAAGAGATTTTGTACACACAGCAGTGTTACTGAACAACTTTATCCTCTCTGTCAGGTAGGAACGAAAAAGTAGGATCTAGCACATATATATCTACCACAGTAGCTATTAATTAAAAACAAAGTGTTAGCAATGGCTTTTTTTTCCCCACCCAAATAAAAAGCTATTAAAGTTAAGGGTAATCTGTCTCTGAACCTTCACACTCAGATATCTACTTAAGGGTATTATTAGCTGCTCAGAGAGATCCACCATTTAGATTGAAATTCCGTTTTCCTCATTGGGTTGGATATACCATTTGTAAGCATTTAGGAAGGAAAAAAAAAACCTTTGAGATTACTCTCAATCTAGTATTCCTCATGCAGTGGGAACGCAGTGGCCTTCTAGCTAATAAGGGAAGAAAATGCAGAAATGCAAAAATGACAGTGTCTCTTTTATATATATAAACATAAGCAAATTAGTCATGTCATAGAGGAATACAACGATGCGGTTCAGAGAGCTGCAAGTCTTTCAGCAACAAGGGAGAGTTTCCTGACAGGAAAGAAAAATTGAATGAATGTAGTGACACAGGAAGATCTGCTGATTTACACCCGATGGTTGATGTGTCACCTACACTCTCAAAAGGGCATTCACTGTTTGCTCCTTGTAAGATGAGTATTTTTGATCAGTGAAGTATAATTATTAAACATTCAAGCCTTGGATGAGAAAGTAAATGGAGAAGATCAAATTCGATGTAAAGGAAATCTAGAGGTTTGTAGGTAATGAGCTAGACTCCATACGTATAACTTCCAATTTTTTTAGCAGATTGATTTTACTAGAAAGGAAATACTACAGTGATAAAGCTGAATGTAGGTAAATGTAGGAATAATGAGCTCCCGGGGTGCAGTGTAGATAGTGTTGGGCTGCTTGGATTTGAGGAGATGTAGGATGAGAAGGAGAAAGCTTCGGAAGACTTTTTTTTCTGTATTATTACTGTGATGATGTTTTGATAGAGCAAGACACTGTCAAGAGGATGAGTCATCTTAATGAATAGACTAGGGTACACTTGAGGAGTATTTGTTTAAGCATCACTTTTCACAAACAGATCTGAATACTTCCTTATTTTGTCTAGTTTCTTTAATGATTTTAATTATATGAGTGCTACAAGTCATTGACAGTGAATAACTTCTGGAATTATACACAATGGATAACTATGTTGGGTTTTTTTCTCTTTTCTATTTTATTTTATTACTAAATTTGCAACTGAATGGTTTGTATGGAGAGCAACAAGATATATTCTTAACTCCAGGTTCTCCAGCATTTGCCTGTTTCTCACAGAATGAATGCAGCTGATGAGAAATGTGCTGATGTGGTTCAAGACAACTGGGACAAATTAAGAAGTGCGTTTGACAAGAATTCAGATATTCTTAATATTAATGTGTTTCCCTGTTCAAAAGTTTTGAGGAAAAGTGGTGAGAAATTATAAGCTTTCCTTTAGAACCACAAGTCCTACAGGTAATGCATTTGCTGATGAATATTCTTTGAGAAAGGTCAACAGTGCAAATGTTGCTATCATTGGTTTATATGGTTGAGAAATTTGGAGTGTGGCTTTTGAAGTCAGCAAGAATCCTGGAAATCTGGTGTCCAAATTCCAAAGTATGGAGCCCTGAATCTGCAGCAGTCACTCCTCTGGCCTTACTGTGCCCTGGGCTGCAGAAACAGGGCAGTCCAGAAGGATACTTGTGGGATCAGTTTGTTGGAGAATTCAGAATGTTGTCCTGATTATGCCAAGCCCTGAAACTCACCCTTCCAACTTTCTGAAAGAATATCATTTAAAATATTTCTGTGGGTGGCCTGTTTCTGGAGAAACTAAGAGAAGAGAGCTATGGCTTTAACACATACTGAAATATCTCTAGAAAAATCTCCTTGTGGTTATTTTCAAGTTCCTCTTGCTGTTGAAAGAAGGAAGGGAGTGATATTGTTTATGTAGAGTTGCCCATATGAGTGGTACTTAGCAAGCAAGGCAGCATTCCTGTTGCAGAGCGTTTAAATCCTATGATTTAACCCATGCTGTTACAGGCAGAGTAAGAATGGTGTCGAACTATAGGAGCTCACAGGATTGTCTCTGTAAAAGCACAACCTGGGGGCTAGACAGTGTGCACGCCTCCTTCTTGCAGTTGAGAATTGGGCTGGCCAGAGTGGAGGAACGAAAAGGGGCTGTGACTTGTCCTCCCCATCTCGTTTCTCCACTGAAAACCTCTACCACAAAGGATTTACCTGTGGGTCTGCACAGAAGAGCAAGGCACAGCTCTGACCTGGAGTGTCACTGCCCAACCAGTGACACTTGATTGAGAACAGTGCTAAGGAAAGCGCAGATTTACCTGGGACAGGTAAGGGACCTTTAGCCCTTAGTTTGTGGTGTAACTAAGCTCTAACCAGTCTAACTGGCTGTACTGGTGCAGCCCTCTTTCACTCCTTACGCCCAATGGGGTTCAGTAGTGGGGAAATATGGCAGCACTGCCCTAGGAATACAGGACTACGCAGGGAGGGGAGGGTTAAACTCTTCTCTCTAAACAAAGCCCCTTCAACAGGTCCAGTTTCTCTTACATGAGCAGGATAGCAGAGGGAGGATGACCCATGATCTCAGATGCAGTGGGCTAATAATGTACAGAAAAGGATGAAAGACCTACAGTGATGCAGAATTTACCCAAGCCATTCATTTTGCCACAGAGTAGATCCTTATTGGTATTAAAAAGCCACACAGAAGTGCTCTAGCTCATTTTGGTCTTCAGTATCTAATTGTCTGACATTTGAGGAAAAGTACCATATTACTATCATAACCTTCATTAATCTGCTATCTAGATCTGAACTTCATAGATTAAATAACAGAATGATTAAACATTAAAAACAAAGCTGAAGTAAAGCAAGTAATAGAAATGCAGGTGGCATTTATTGCCAAAACAATGAGATAGTAAATTAGATTATGTGTAGTTCCACTAAACCCCAAGAGTTTTGCTGAACTTTAGCAAACAGTAATATACCTGTTAGGATCTCTGGGTCTATCAGCCACACCCACCAGTACTGGGTGAATGAGAATCAGCTGACACTTATTCAGACTTGGAAAAATCTTTGGAAAAGTAGTAGCACAAAAAGTGCTCCTGTTTGTTACAGCTTGGCCTAAGACAAAAAAGCAAGCAACCAACCTAACCCTTAGTGCTAAATATACCTGTCAAAGAGATGAAAGAAAGGAAGAAAAGATGGCAAAACTTACAGAAACACAGTAGATTTGGCTCTTCAAAGATGAAGGAATACTGATATCCTTCAAAGTCTTGAGCAAGCATGTGATGAGGTAAAGGAGGAGGATAAAACATTTCATTTCTTCTAAAAATGGGTGCCATGTTGCCAGTAGACTCTTCAACACTGATACCAGGCCAAACTAAGCCATCCCCAGTACACCCTTGTTTCAGAAGTTTGCAATAGCAGCATCATGCCAGAATCAGATACAGGAGGAGTGATAACCCTGAAATAGTAACATACTTGAAGTTCTTATGGCATGTGAAAATTTGGGAGGTGTGTGGGAAGAATGTTGTACACCCCTGAGCCAGGACTCTGTTCTGGCAGTAGGATTTGTTAGTTGGCATCCTTTCTATGCTAGAAGATAGGCACTCCTCCAAGGGCCATGGAGGTGCCCTGATCTGCAACAGCTGTTAGGCCTTCAGGTTCTGGCAGTTTTTTCAGGTTCTTTCTAAAAGATAAATTAAAATAATAAAAATCCATTAAATATGGGTTTCCCTCTGCCATCATGTTCCTTCTCTGACATACTTCTGCTTCAGGACAAAAAGAGGGGAGTTACATCACTGCGTGGATGCAAAGTGAAGGGTATGGAGAGCATTGCTTACAGTCACCTTACAATCATGTTGCTTAAAGTGTTGATGTACTCCAGCTGGTCTGATTATGGCTTTTTGCAGAATCCTGCCACAAGGACACTGGGTTCACTTTTCCCCCAGCACAGCACTGAAACTGAGGAGCTGAAACCTCAGCTCCAGCTTCTGCTTTCTCATTTTGGTATTGGCTGCAACCTTAAGGATCTCAAGAACTCAGCTGATGAGATGTAGGTCTTTTTTTTTTAAAGTATGGACAGAAGTCCATTTATTACAAGTCAATGTTTTGTGTGATGGAAAAGTAAGATTGTGGGCATTCAGTTTTGCTCTCAACAGGAAGCAGCAGAAAGGCCCGACTTGCTCCCACTAAACTATAGTAACTGCTGACGTTCGTATTTTCAGTATCATCGCTCTGAGTCTGTACCTTTGTCCTGGCAGCTCTCACTCGTGACTTTTACGAGTTCTTCTCGAGTTTTCCTGCCGTTGTTTGGTGTCTCCCCGAGATGTGGTACTTCCACTAGAGGTCAGCTGTGACACACCATTGCCCAGGACCTCGCCGAACCTCCGAAGCTCAAGGGTTACCAGCAGGAAAACGCAGGTTTTCATCGTTTCTGTCATCCAAAAGGCAAAGCCAACAGAAAATCGGCACCGTGTGTCCAGGGTCCAAAGGAGATGCGTAACTGTTAATCAGAAATAGCATACTGCTTTTAAATACCTGGTTTGGTCTTACAAGTCGTGCCTTGTATGAGAACAGGCGGTACAGCTGAAAAGGACAAGGTTTGGTTGCATAAACTGGTCTGTAAGTCTCTCATCAAATTAACATTTGACTAGTCCAGCTGAACTGACTGAACTGTCCGAGATAAGCCAGGCAGACAACTAGGCAATGATGTAAATTGTTCTTATTGTAGGCTGGAAATGGCTTATGAATTTTTGAAAAGGATTTTCTAAGTACGTCTTCTAGGCTAATTCTTCTAAGCTTTGACTGAAAGACAGCATTTTTAAAAATCCTGGTCTTCTTTTTGGAGGCTCCAGAGTTAACAGCAGAGCATTTCATTGTGTCGTCTGGGAAGGAAAGAAAACACAGGACCAGAGTGTCTCCTTTATCACTTTGTCACTCCATTTATTATTGTTTTTCAGCTGATAATATGCAGTATTACTTTTCCATAAGATTTAATATCCAGCTTGTGAAATTTATAACAGTAGCATCTCCTTTTATTCTTTAAGTTATTCAAAAATTTCGAAGTGTGTTGTGCAAACAGCAGACAATGCCATTATTTCTGGTTTCTGATGCAGAGGTTTCTCAGTCAGAGAACTGGGGCATGCTAGGTCCAGCCAGGGCTTTGAAAAAGAGAGACAACTGGATCCCTTTTCTAAAGGCAAGTATGAGGAACTTTCCTTTTTCAGCTGTATTAGTCCTAACCAATCTTCAGGATGTACCAATATACACTTCAGCAATTAAAACATAAAATATTTCTTTTGACAAATGGAGTGATGAATTTCTTAATAATTCAAGCCTTGTGAAACTGCTACATTTCTGTATAGTCAAGAACCCCTTTTCTTGTCTGTTGAAATTAAAAAGTGAATGTATTGCACTTTCTTTAGTGCAATATTTAGATTGCACTAAAAATATATACAAAAATATTTTTATATACAAAAAATATGTAATTATATTAGTGAGTTTTGTGATTACTTGTATGTCAACCAGACTAAGCCTGAAGTAGAACTCTTGACAGCAAAAGATTTTGATAAAACTGAAATAATGGGGAAAAGTGGACAAGCTGATGGACCTTTGGTCAAAATTGGTAGAGGTAATACAGCTTAAAGTGATTTATTATAAAGTGATTTATATAGTATATTTCTTTATTGGACACTTCCAAGGAAACTGAAATCTCTAGAGAAAGTTTGCCCCAGGTTTATGGATGTGTATATGCCTGAATTCATTAAAGATTATTACTAATGTGCTATAGAGATTTTTTCCCTCTCTTTCTCACTTCAGTGGTTTCAAAATGCAGCTTGAACACTTGCATAAATATTCAAAAGCTCTGAAGTTCACCTAAGTCAGGTCAAAATCATTCCCGGAATTTGTGTCAAAGGGATTGCTCAGAACAGCTTTTTCTTAATGTGACCAAGATTCAGACCTGTGCTCAAAAGACAAGCAGATATGCTCCAGTAGCCAAGTACAAGCCTAAAACTTGGTGGGGCACAATGTGCCCCACGGAGAGGTTACTGAGTGTCTCTACTTTGCTTCTAGCTTCACAGGTTCTCTTGTGTCTGGTGATATGTTGCTATTTTGGGTCATTTTGAAGATGTCCTCCAGAACAGCTCTGTCTAGGCTGCCTGCCATCCAAGCCTCCCTGGAAAAATAGCAATGTGCATTCACAGATCAGGCCTGCCTCGCATCCACAGTGAGCCTGAGGCGCCCCTAGCACCTCACATCATTGTCTGGCAAATGGTGATCGTCTGTGAAGGGTAGTATTCATCTGTCCTAATTGCATCCTATTCACGGAATGCACCCCGCAGAGCTGACTTGCATATGCTCAGTCAGCGCTGCTCGGTCACGCCTGCTGCAGATGGATGGATGGGTGAACTGCAGGATGAGATAGGCTGCTCAGGGGTATTGGGATCTTGCCATATTTTTCCAGTGAATTTTGAGCAGATCTGATGCCCTTATCTGTAAAACTGGTACAACAGGAGTTCTCTGCTTCTCCAGGATGAGGAAAACTAAAGCAATTAAGATTATGAATTGCTACTATGGAACTGGATCTGTATAAATATCTCAGACAGTAAAACTGATCTGGCAATCAGAGGATGAGATTACTGCCTCTCATCCCCCGGGTGAACCTGAAGCACTATGAGCAATAAGGACACCTTGTAATGCAGCTCCCAGTTTTGCATAGGAACCAGAAAATAAATCCCTTCTCTGCAGCTGTGGAGGAGTCCATACCCCCTTCTGTCAATAATGACATTCTTGTCAAATGAAAGGTCCTTGGTGACCTATGTCTTTCCTCTTTTAGAACCCGAGTAGTGTGGGGTACACCAGAGCAGCCTAAGCCATGTCTCAAGCTCACATAAGGCCTTTTCAGCCCTGAAATGTTGTCGTTACCGACACCCGATCCCCGGGATCTCTGCCACCCAACCTCTGCCGTTGGGTACCATCACAGACACTGGCTTCAATGTGAAGGATGCTGCAAATGGCGTTTATTGCGTCGCTGCAATTGCTTATATAGCACAAGCCACGCCCACAAGGCCCCTCGTGGGCAGTCTGAGCTTTCCGTTACATCGCGAGATCTTCCCCACGCCGATCCCTGCCTAGGGCGGGCTCTGCTCACCACAACAAAATGTCACCAGGCTCTTTGGTCTTTGCTCCCCAAGGAGCAAGTTCTGCAGTGTTCTATTTGTTTTGATTTCTTTGTTCAAAAAAGGTGATAAAGAAGTGTCCTGTAAAACTCCTGGTCTTAATTCCCCTAGAATTCCTATCAATTCTTTGCTAGAATTCATATCAACAGGATTTTACTGATACCAATAACTGCTAAAGCATGACCATGTTCTTCAAATTATACTTTGTGATACAAGTGGCAATTCTAAAAAATCCTACAAGATTAGATGCTTTTTTACAAAACTACTTTGGTACTACTACTTACTTTGTTTAACCTGTGGTTTTTTACCAGTACTCTCTATATATTTAGTCTCTCTCATTCCTATTTAACATTCATTGTTTACTTTTGTGGGTCTCACAAATCACTTGAGAGAAAACTTTTTAAATCACAAAAATCAGAAAGTGGGTGTGTAGACTTTGCAGCTGAAATTTGCTTTATAATACTTTAAATAATTGGGTAGATTTGATTTTGATGATACTCTTAGAAATATTGGCCATATATAGCCTTTGTTTTGTTTTTGGTTTTGTTGTTGTTTTGTTTTCTTTTTTAATTTAGGACTGAAATAATCTTTCTTTCATTATCCCTGTTTTCAGACCTTTTCCCCATGCCAGATATTTCACAAAGAAGCCATTCTTTCAAATCTTGCCACAGCATGTCATTTTTCTGGAAAGCTTGGGCAAAAGCCATCATCACCACTAACAAAAGCTAGAATGGCTTTGCAGCTCACTGAGGCAATGAAAAAAATATCATTCTCCTTGGTCTTGTCATAGTGACTTTCTCACCAAATGTGGTATGTTTAGTTTTGGTCAAGAAACATGTACACTTCCTTAAGGGTGAGAGGTAACAGGGAAGGAGAGAGGGGATTGCCTGGAAGTCCCTCCCCTCCATGAGTCTCAGGCAAAAACCAAGAAAGTGCTTCAGTATTCTTTCTTTTACCTGGTGTATTCCCTCCATATGCTGTGATAAGGAAGTCTATTTCTATATTTTGACCTTGGAGAGAGGGCAGCAGACGACTTTCCCAAATCAAGGAGAAGCAGTCTGGAGTGGTGCTACTAAGGCTCCCTTACTAGATGCTCTGAGTTGACCATGACTCACTGCAGGATGGAGGCTGGCACACTGACTCGTTGGCCTTGTGAATCTTTTGTCTGTATTTCATGTGGTTTGAAACAAGGTATTGGACACAGAGAGGGTCATGGAGGGTCTCCAGGAACGTACAGCAGTGGTGTCAAAACCACATCCTGAGCAGTCAAGTTCTGCCAGTTCTCATGCCTCAAGACAGCAGAGCTATGATCTTGTTTAGAAGGAGATCTATACCCACACTGAGCTCCACCAGGTACTTAGATGAGGAAATGATGAATAATGATCACTTAACATGTCTAGCAAGTGGTTCTGAGCTCTGATAAAGGGCTCCTCTAACAGAATTCTGTTTGGATCCTTTTTCAAAATACAATCTCCTGCTACTGCTGCTAAGCAGGACCTGCCTAGCTGCAATGTATGGTTGCATGCCCAAGCCACATACATGATGCCCTCTTCTCATCTGGGGCTCACTAGCTGCTGTGCAGCCATCAGACCAGTCATAGCACAAGTAGTGAAAGATTACACCTACCTTAAAATAATATGTGTATGTGCCTTTAGCAGGGCTGGGGGGTGAATTTAGCGACAAGAAATAGAAGTGTGCCCTAGTATTCCTAATATTTACTTGAAAGTGTGATATAAAGGAATGGATTAGCATGTGTGCATATGGAGGAGAAGTGAGGAAAGATGGCAGGATGTCCTGGTTGTTGGAGGATGTCCAGCAGCTGAGCACCTGTGAACCTGACAGCAGATGCCAGCACTGTGTAGGGGCAGATGTGGCAGCACATTCCTCCTCTTGGGGAGGAAGTGGCATTCGTGGGCATGACCTTACAGAGGTTCAGTAGCTGTGAGAGCAGGTGTAAGAGATCTTCAGGTTTTGGTGAGTGGAAAAAAACCCACAAATGTGCTAGCTGGGAGGGTGGTGAATGAGAAGTGGGACCTACCTCTTTGGTGTCTGGGGAATTTGTAATAACTGTGACATGGCATGCCTTATGTGGTGAGCTCTGTGACTAATCCTCTGAATTTTGAAGTATCCCTTTGATGAAGATGGACTTTGATTACTTATTTCTTTATTGTCCTTCTGATTCAGAAGTCGTTCATGGTTGCTGCTTTGGCAAGTACAAAAGCATTATGCACAGCACAGTTACACCTCAGAAGTTCCTGTGTCTGCAGCTTGATGCTTCTTAACACAGGAGCAGGGGAGAGGGAACAGAGGGAGAGAGTCAGCATTGAGTCTACCCCCATCCCATCTTTCCTACTGATTAGATGGCCCCAAGCCTGATACCAACTCTGTGTTCAAAAATAAACCCACATTTTTCTATAAGGAAAAGCTCCCACATGTAAAAACATACTGTTCCTCCTACCTCAGGCTGTCCTTGACCAGAAAATATTTGATTACTTAATGAAAACCTCAGGGAAAAAAAAAACATTGGGTTGACTCATGCAAGTTACAGAATGATTAATTAAAAAAAAAAAAAAAAAGGATTGCACTGATTGCACTGTACACCTTCTGTCAAGTGAGTGCACTGAGTCCACAGCTGATTTGGAAAAAGAGTACTTACTTGGGGGCAGTACCAGGGATGTGACTGATCTCGATTTTGAAACAGTATACTCATGATTTTATTGAAGAGCTAGAATTAGTTCCTCTACAAAAAAAAAGCACAGTCCAAACCTCCTTGTTTTTAAAAGAAAAATTCAACTAGTATTCAAAAATGTGCCATCACTTACATCCCTGGCATTATTTCACTGGCATTTTCAGATATCATTTTCTGTGTCTTTTTAAAGTGGAAATTTGGAGTGGAAATGCTTCATCCCATGAATTTTTGGTGGCAATATACTCATGTCAGCTTGCAAATTCATAAAACAAACAACATTGTCCTGGTTTATCTGTTTCACTTCTATGCATATCTTTGCTAGGATGTCTTGTGTTGAGCAGGATAAATTTGACAAGCACGAAGATACATTAATAGGATTTTCTGTAATTAGAAGAAAAAAAAGCCAAAATCAATACTATAAAACCCTTAACACACTGAATATAATTCCATTTTATGCCATCCAAGTTCAAGTGAAGCAGTAAAATAAATTGGGATGGAGAAGGGGGTTAAGAGGACAGATTTTTTTTTATAGACTTGACTGTCTGAGGAAATTAATTGGATAATACCTAGTTATTTATTGTCCATAATGTTCCATAATTAGTAAATGCTATATGTGGCTCATAGTAATCTCATTTACACTGGTACTAATACCGGTTTAGTTTAACTGGTGGATTCATTCATGGTTCACGTGAGAAGGCCTTAATGGAGTTGGTAACAAGGCAAGTGTAGCTGTTTTTCTGCTTGCTGATCTTCTGCTACTCTTTTTACTACATTGTTGAATGTAATGGGAAGCAGTGAGGAAAAAACCCAATTATTTAATCTAATCTTACAGAATATTAGCTAGAGCATTTAAGATATGCTTATGTTGGGAATGTTATGTGTTTCATGCATCACAGTAAAACTTTGCTACAGCCCAGTCTGATGTTACTTCTTCATTGCCACATTAAGATTTTGCCCCATGCTCTGCTTGTGAACTGCTGGAGCCTAGAAATATTTTTGGTTTCATTTTTGAAGAAAGAAAAATGATGGACTAGGAGGTCTAACCACTGTTGAGTTGAGGTTTTGATGAAACATTTTCAGAATATCTTTGGAAAAGTTCCTTGATCTGACCCTTGCCACAATCTTGCCTTTGGAACAGGCATAGCTCCCTCATACAGCCCCAGGACTTCATAAGGACAAACAACTAAGGACTGGAAAGCAATCAAATATGATGGAGTTATATGCTGTGATAATTTCATTGCTGGCTAGATTATGAATTTGATCCAGTATGGTACTTCCTTTCCTTTTATTTTCCTTTTATTGTGATAAAGCCTATGCATAAATCTGTCAAATAAGAATCATATGCATACTTGCTAAATCAATTTTGAACTGTGTGTGTCGGAACTAGGAACTAACTATGCAGGATAATAACACAGCTGTGACTCACATTGTGGAGGATGTAGTATCAGCTCCAGTAAGCCTCCAAAATCCTTCAGAAAGAAGAATGAAAGAGACTAAAAAATTGCTTATATGTGTGTGTATTTATATATATATAATTTTTTTTTTAAATAAAACCTGAGATAAGAAAGAAACATTATATCAGCCTGTTTCTCTGACAGCAGCAGTAGAGCCATCCTTTTCCATCATTCCATACTGCAGGTTTCCATGACAGTCATTCCTGTAGGCAGCAACAGCCTTCTCTTACACAGCAAAACTGTTTACTTTAAAAAGGTTTAAAAATCTTCTTGAGTAGCAAAAATGCAATTATACTTATTCTGTCTGGAGAAAGATGTAATTCAGGCAGCTTGCAACTGCTGGGATTAGAAGAGGGCACAGTGACTGCTCACAGGAAGCATGTGGTGAGGAGAGGAGCTACTTGTCCTTTCCTTTCTTATGTCACCTGAAACTCCGGGAACTAACGGTAAAAAAACTCGACATAAAATCTGCAGATCAGAGTTAATTTTTGAAAAGGGGGACTGTCACCAAACTGAAAATGCAGCTGTGCATTTGCTGTGGTTTGTTTCAGTGAGTGTCCCTGGGGATCCTTAATTACTCCCGATCCATGGAGAGAAGCCTGACCATCAGTACCGCTGGCCTCTCCTTGAAGGCTGGCCACCTAATTCCCAGTGCAGAAGACACCTCCTGGGTCAGTGCTGCCAAAAGAAGCACTGGTGGTTTTGATGGCCTAAGTTCACAGCTGTATATTCACTACACACCAGTTGACTACAAGGTGAGCTATCACCCAGCCTTTCCTCTTCCAGAATGTGTGCTTCAACAGGAGTGCCTAATCAAGCTTTCTTTTCCATGAAAGCTATGTCATGATCAATTGCTGAATCAATCAGTGTAGCTTGTTCCTCAGAACCACATGTCTTGCCTTAACAAACTAAATACCTACAGCTACCAGCAGTCTGTAGCAAACCTCTGAGAAAATTCAGGCACGTAAAAGTGTGATGTCAACACTGCCTGCCAGATAAACATTTACTTAGGCTGCTGCTGCTGACTGTGCTTAAACTGGGACCTTTGTATGTGTGGGATTATCACACAGAGTAGCTGTTCCTAAGAAATCTAAGGCATTTTGCAATTTTTGGAAATTCTTGTTTGAGTAACTCCTGATGACTTCTAAAATGTATTAGTTAGATTTATGTAGAGGTTATGACTTACTGGTTTTTAAGCTGGGATGAGTGCATGTGGCTGAAGTGAAATAATTAGTACACTTAGCTTCACAGATTGGAAAATAATAATTTGAATTAAATTCCTAAGGCTTATTAAACTTTGGTTTGCCTGACTTTTTTTTTTTGGTAAAATACAGTGAACAGAATCAATCTATCATGCTGAAATTAGTGGTTTGCTGTGATATAGTATTTTGTCTTTTAAGCTATAGAATTTCGTTGCAGCTTTGCTACATAACACTCATCCCAAAGTTCTCCTGTAGAAGGCATGAAGAAACATGATGCTATTTTAACAGGAGGGTTTTTTTCAAATTCTGAGATCACATTTATTTCTCCTTTACTGAAAACTTTTTTTTTTTTAAACACAGAAGCCACTTCATAGAAGAACTGTGGCTAGAACCAGAAAGGAAGTATACTTCCTGCCCCCATTTGTAGTTTAAGTTTTCAACCCTCCACCCCCAACCCAAACCAGAAAAAAAAGTCATGTCCCTGAACATAACAAACCCTAAACCTCTTAGAAAATAAAATATGTGTAGAGAGCATAATGTTGATGATATTTTTAATGTATCTTTAGTTTTATTTCTAATATGGCCACACTTATCCTTTAAAAATCTAATCAGTTAAATTCCCTAAATGATAAGCTACTTGGAACTAGAAAACTGTGATTTTCTACTGAAGAAATACTGAACAGGACGTTGCAGCATCTTTGAATTTTCAAATCATAAAAAGTTATTTAAAAACTTATGTTTTCCAGTTGGAGGGGTCCGTTTTCTGGGGGGCAGGCGTGACAAGTTCTGAGCTCTGCATAATATAAATTTATTTTCATTCTCTTTTTTTCTCTCATAGAAGAAATGATTCAAAGATCAATCCTAACCTTCCATCTAAGCATTCTCTGATCTTGAGATTAGCTGTGAAGTACTTCAGAGAGTCCCTAGCAGTGAGAGATGTTATTTCACAGTGGCTGCTCTTTCCCAGGACTAGTACATGGATATGGATATATACACACTTCAGCTTCAACTAAACCTTAGATAAATATTTACAAATCCTATTACAGTTTAATTGCAAACAAATTTAGAAACGGGGCAAGCATATTTCCTTAACTACAGGTTATAATATGCTACAGGTTCTAATGTGGTGCTTCTTCTTCCTTAATATACTGCACAGACTATCTCTCAAGAACCAAAACAATAACAGAACCATTTTCTAGCAAACTTATTGAGACCAATCTATCAAACTCTCTGGTCTATGCTATAAAACCAAAGCATATGGTATTGCTTTTAAAATATTTTATCTAATCTATGCCCAAAATTGGAGGCGAACCTGTATTATTTCTCTCTCCACATTTTAAGCTGTGAGCCCATGTGGTGGCTCATCACACAGTGTATCCAAAACTGAGACTCTGAGGCAGTGTTGTACCCTCCCACTCAGGATAGAGGTCATGAGAGGTGTGAGTTTCAGTGACAGAAAACCCTGCAAAACAATGCATTACTTTTCATTAAAATTCTTTTCTGTCCCCTGTTGAGATTCAGCTTGGAATAAAGTAAATAAAATAAATGTAGGTGCATCAAGTGTTGCTTTGTAAGCCAAAAGGAGTTTGTTAAGGCCCAGTAAACCTGAGAAGAACTAAAGGAGGAAAGCCAAAACCTGCAGGCAAAAACCATCACACATATGTATCCAGTTACTTGATTTGTTGCTATAGACATATATAACTGGGTATTAACATAAATATTTTTTGTAGGCATAAGTAGTAATTACAAGGATTGGATAGTCTTTTTAAAATATGTCTCCCAAAACAAACATGTCAGGGAGGAAGTCTTCATTTCTATTTGGTTTTATTTTCTAAGAACACCTCAGTTTTGTAGTCACATGCCCTTTCTGTAGAAAGCAGTGGTCTTAATGGAGATTTTTAGGAGCGGGAGAGAGCAGAAGTCAACAGAAAAAAATTTCAAGAGCTTGAAAGTGGAGATACATCAATGAATGTTCTCCATAAGGATATTTAAAAACATAACTAAAAACCCCTTCTAAAATCCTACTGCTATGGCTCAGTATTTACTCAGTTATATACCTAAATCAAGTTGAACTTAATTCTTCTATAAAGGACTTTGATTTAACCTTTTGCAAATTCTGCAACCCACCACCAAAAAAAAGCAGTGAAACAAATAGTCTGTTCAGAAGAATAAGGAAAGAACAGAGAGTGTAGAACACTGTATCAAAAAAAGGAAAGGAATCTGACCAGGCTGATCCAACTTTATGTTCAAATTAGGCATACATTTTGCAGAGCTGCCTCATTAACTTTACGGTGAGTAATGGATCCTGATCCACCATAGATTTGTGAAGCTGGCAAGCTGTTCTTCCCAGTACATTTACATTTGACTAAGATTTTAGTGAAGTGAATAGCTTTTCCTTTCCTCCATCCTGTCTTTTAATAAAATTTGAGACATCCAGGTGCTAGCTTGTGAAGTTTGGGTAGCACTGGGGATCTTATAAGGACATATGTTGGGAGAGACAGTGAAAGGAGGAAGTCCCAGTACATTGTACATTATTATATGGTACTGAAGTGAGAACAAAGGTGCATTACATGCCAGGAAATAGTAAAAACAAACAATGGAAAATGAGGAGCTTGTATTTGTTTGCTAGCTTCTTACAAGAGGAACGATTTTTAAAAACTTCTATGGTTATACCCCATGTACAAAAAGTTTATTTAGAATGGGAGATTAATTTCTGTAATTATACTCCTAGAAACAGAGGTATGTTATTCCCTTTGTGGCACCCCTAATCAAGAAACAGAATATTTTGAAAACTAACACCACTTCTGCTGACTGCAGTCCTGGATTGTTGCCTGGGATGTTACCAAGCTAACGAGTGACTCACTGCCAAGGTAAATTATTCTCTTCTAAGATGCTGATGCTTTTTTAGAAAAGTAAGGTGATTGTTAAACTATTCTATTGAACAAGTGCTGATATCGCAGCAATTTGGGACAGCAGTAAAAGGACATTTCTTTTAATTCATGCTAATGTCTTTCTCTCTGTCTGTGTGAGCTTTTCTCCAAATCTTGCAAGTACCCAACAAGGCTTTAAAAAATGTTAACTTTGTATTTGAATATCAGAATCTGAGACACTTTTTGCCGAATTTGAGCTAAATGAGAAAAAGTGAAAAAAGTTCCACCTTAGTTCTAGAGCTAATCTTCTCATTTAGAAGTCTTGGTGCTTTTTGTGGTTCTATATGCCTGATGGAAAAACTAGGCACAATAGAAATTTCATACAGTTTTACAGTCTTACTGCATGATAGTAAAAATGCAATCACAGTGTAGGTGTTACCTGTAAAAAAATAGTATTTTGGCAGTATTTTATTTTATTGTTCTTTGCTAGTGACAAAATACCATGTTTCTGGTCCTGGTCCGCTCTCTGGTACATTGATTATACAGAACTGAAACCCTTGCAGAAATGATTGCTTATATCTCTGTTTCTTTTTCACAGCATAGGTCCACAGCACTCACTTCATGGAGTCTGCAGAGGTGGAAAACCATGCTGACTCTCACGCTAGTGAAGATGGATATATTCACACACAGGACCCATGAGGTTTATATAATATATCATGTGGCCTTAGAGGACCTGAAGGAGCTTGAGAACCAGCTGCTGCTTGTGGCCAGCCAGTACACTGAGAAAGTTAAAAGTAAGATATCTACAGGTCCAGAGCAACTGTGATAACTTGGTTTGCTGTTTTCAAGGTAGGCCAGTCCTATGACTTTTTGAACTGTTGCTGTACTTCTGCAGGACCATGTTCTAACTGTATTTTTGGGACCTTTCTTTTTCCACTGGTTAGCCAAGTGATGAATGTGTTGCAAAGACCTAGCTGAGCATGTGAGATTGCTTGTCACACATTGTTAATGTCATAGTTTTGCATTTATTCAGGGTCATAGACATCAAAGTCATCCTGGAGGGGAAAATAACACAGAAGGCACATTTACTGATGTAGTTAAGTAATATAATGAGGAAGCACATCTTCAAGGCACAGAGAGAGTCAGAAAATAATACTGTTAATTATTTCTGAATGTCTTCTAATTAATGTATTGGATTGTTTTTCTTCAGAACTAAATTTACTTCCCACCACTTTTAAACTTTTCTCAGCTGTAAATAAGAAGCTGCAAAATATTTGATGTTCCAGACTTCCTTTTTTCCTGCTGCTTTCATTTTTATAGTAGGAACTGAATTGAGACAGACTGTATTACAGACTTCTAAGAAGAGCAGCTGTACTTCTAGAATAGCAAAGAGGAAGAAACTTGTTATTGTACAAAGTATGAGGGGAGGGCCATTAGAAAAGAGTGAATAAATGGCACAAATGTATGATATTCAGAGAATTGCACAAAACACCTCTTATATCACTGGAATGACTTTCCATATTGATAGGATAATGTTCCTGATGTTTTAGCATGCTTCCCTAAATTGAATGTTCTGACAGAGAATGTAGGGCATAGTTGAGGACCAAGATGATCAAAACCCTTTACAAACCTTTGAATTACTAAATGCTTGGTAGGACCTTCTTTGAAGTTACCTGAAGGTCCTTACTGTGGACCTTATTCTGGAGCATCTTTCATATGAGGAGAGGCTGAGAGAACTGGGAATGTTCTGCCTGGAGAAGGCTCAGGAGGGATCTAATCAGTATGTATATATATACCTGGTGGGAGGGAATGAAGAAGACAGAGTCAGACTCTTCTCAGTGGACCCCACTAACAGGACCAGAGGCAATGAGTGAAAATGTAAACACATAAATTCCATCTGAACACAAGAAGACACATTTTTACCGTGAGGGTGTCAAACATTGAGACATTGCCCGGAAAAGCTGCAAAGTCTTCATCTGTGGAGATATTCAAAACCTGACTGGACATAGTCCTGGGCAACCCACCTTAGGTGACCCTGTTTGGGAGCAGGGGGTTATGCTGAATGACCTCCCGAGGTCCCTTCCAACCTCAACCATTCTGTGATTCATCATGAGAGGAGGCAGACTACTGAATGAAGTAGGGTACTCTGGTAGTGTGGTATAGCAGTTCCTGTGTTTATAGGTCACTTTATTATCACCTTCACACAGTACATTTGAGAACTGATAACACACAACCTGTCCTAACTCCTTATGCTCCTTCTTGTTATGGTCTCTTTCTGTGTGCCATGATCTTAAACACTTTTAATGTTGACTTCTCTAGTGATCATAGACTTCAAATGACTCTCTTGTTCAGCTTTTTGAAAAACAAGACACTTAAAGTCTGGAGCTGAAGAGTAGCTACTAAAGCCTCTTCTATGTACCCCATGGCTGATTTTTAACTCTACAGCTTTAAACATTTCCGATTCACTCTACTTCATTTATCATTTATTGTCAAAATTAGCTCTAATTCAGATAATATCACAGCTAAGGAACCAGAAGGATTTCTCACAGGCTGCTAGTGAAGAAACATCTGCAGTGATTTTTTTCTTCCTTCACAGTAATTTTTGTATTTTGAAGACTGACTTTTCTAATACCAAGCTATCTGAAAAGAAAACCCTCCCCTAGCTCTGCACTGTGCCCTTCTATATCTCTTTGTAACGTTCATCTTTGAGTAGTCCATGCGACTTTCTCCCTTAGTTTTCTTGTGCTTTCTCTGGCTTTGTCTCTTGATATGGGTCTTTTGAACTTCAGCCATGGCCCTTTATCTCAAGGAATGTTTGTTAAAAGATGATGGAAGAGATATGTTTAAACCAAATGCATGGTGAACTTGCTCTTTGCCTGGTAGAATACTCTGGAGTCCTCCAGAGCTTATGGGACTTGAAATCTTTTCCTGGCCTAAGGCTCCCTAGCAAGCAAAAAACCACAACCCTTTGCTGTAAATAAAAAGGGTTACCACAAACCCTGGGACTCTGGGCATGTGGAAATCCCTCTGATACTGGCATCTGCTTGTTTTCTACTTATTTTTTTTTTTTTTTTTGTCTTAGGCAATGTAGCTTGTGAGCAGTCCAGTGGCTGCAACATCATGGCTGGGGACCCATCTCTGTGGATCAATTGGCTGTGCTTCTTGACCTCTGGACCTGTGAAACTGCTCTCTTGGAAAAAAAATGCCAGTTACAGAAGCTTTTCTTGGACTGAAAACAGTGATTTGCAATCAGTTCACTTCAGGTTGCGTAAGGTTCTCTTTCAACATTTCCCGTTCTATATACGCACAGATGCCAGAGCCGGCAACCACGGGTGGTGGTGCAGGTTTCAGATGCTTTGGGAGCCTGGTACTGGGCTGGGTGCAGAGGGCTGGCACTGCTGAGTGCTGTGAGTTGCGTCCAAAAAACCCCACGTAGTGGCTTTTGCAGTAAGGGAGCTGAAATGCTCTTGTTGTTGGACAACATCCTCCGTAGCTTCTGTGCCAGGGACTGGAAGCACTTCTGCAAAGCCTTTGGGAGAGTCACCCACCACTGGATAATTGGGAAGGATAATTGGGAAGAATAATTGGGAAGGACAAGGCAATCACCAGAGCAAAACTGCAAAGCATGTTATGTCCCTCCTTGCGTGCCACGGAATGGAGCAAATGCAGACTAGGAAGAATCAGGTGCATCCCTGAGGAACCTGGGGCACTAGGAAGTCCAAGATGTGATTTTTTTAATGTGGTCCTGCCTCTCTAGGGCTGGTGCAAGAAATGTCTTATGGCTGTCATTAGAACTATAATCATGGTGTCCGTGTGAAGCCCATAGAGGAGAGATTCAATCTGCAGCTGGCTAGGCCCATCATTTGGATTACCTTTTACCAGAAAGAGACAGAGGTATATTTTGTATGTTACAGCATAGAAAAGAATCCATTTATTAATAAAACCTATATATATATTACTATATATTATATATGTATTTCTTTTTTGTTAGTTAATCTGAGGAAAAAAAATGCCACCATTTAATATAGATTTAAAAAGAAAACACAACACACCAACCAAAACTAAAAATGTGTGTTAAGTGATTTGTAGCTTTGCCATTCACAAGGGCTGCTGCATAGCCTGCTGGCTTTCCACTTCCTCTCTCTGAATATGTGTCTGTATTTTGCCATGGTACACAAAAGCATACACACTTTCTGCCCAAAGACTACAGTCTTGAAAGGTGAAGATTTGGCAAGTTCAGAGGAAGGGGCCCAAGGGAGATTGGAAGAGTTTCTCTCCATGGGACTCACCAGTCCCAAGGACAATGCTGCAGGAAGTGGAGAGGAGCAGATAGCCAACTTCAGAAACAGGGAGAAATGGCACTAATTGAGGTTGCCTTCACACACTTCAAATGTTTTGTTCTTGGTCCTGGAGTAACATAGGGCAGCTCTCAAAATAGCAGTGCTAGACGGTGTTAGGGAATCTCCTGTGTGCCACTGAAGACTTTAAACAGAAAACATTTTAAACTAAAATACTTGTATGTAGTTTAAGAAATCTCCTGAGGATACTGTCCTGTTTTCATGGAGGAGCTTTGTGTGATGGAGCTGTATGAAATACTGCCTAAATGGCTAGTTCACTAAGTTTCTGCTCTCATCCCAACAGGCTTTGCTTTCTGTTGCCGTATGATCACACTGCCTCTGTGAATCTACCTTTTATTTTTATCACGAGCCTTCTGCATAAGGAAACCTGCATTGTTTTTGGAAGAAGAACACTGAGTAGAGAAGAAGGTAACTTCTACAGCAAAAATGCACTGTCTTCAAAAACTGTCAAAGAGTATATCCTGGAACTGCTCACACAGCCTAACTCTCTAGGTGGGAGTAAATGTACAGATGTGCTGTTGATGGAATTCTTTTGCTTTCAGCTGAAATTAAATGGAACTGGGTCTTGCTAGTTTTCATTCCAGCTGGGCTAGAGTTCTTTCTGAATGAGGAAACAATAGTCCTTTGTCCTGGAACTGAGACAGTTTAGATTAGCCAATATAAAACTTGCTTGTGGCCTGTTGCTCAAACACTGTCTTAGCTTCCTCCAGAACAGTCCAGGTCAGGTAGGTCTAAGTCAGAGAACTTGACTGTCACCCTTGAAATCTGAATTCTCAGCCATCGAGTTACCTCCTAAGTCCTCCTGCATCTCCCTCATCCACAGTCTTCTGGTCTCAATATGTAAAGTAATGTGGATGCTTTTTCACTTCTGTGTGGAATGAATCTGTAACACAGCCAGATGTAGACCATTTCATATTGACATGACCTATTTGTCCATAAACAAAGCAATTAATATTTTTAATCCTCTGTCATCTGACCAAAAAGTACTGCAATGTCATCTCAAGAGTTCATGTGCTGTCATACTTGGCACATTTCTTTTTCTGTCCTAAGATGTGGGTATTTGTAATTAAATTTTTTATTTAATTAACACTTTTTATTTAAATAAAGCTATTCTTAGTAGAGCAGCTTGAAGAGGGCGTGCACTTTTGTACATCTTTAATTACATTTTCTATTAATTCGGAATTTCTCCAAAGAATATAAAATTACTGTGACAGTCATTGCCAAATGAGATAACAGAGTCTCAGATGAGTTTGTATGTTTCTGGTTGGGGGAAATGGAGTTTGCAATGGTATGAAACCAGTGTGCAGGCTGGAAAAGAAACAGAGAATGGATTAAATGTAGAAAGAAGTAGGTGTTTTGAAGTAGTAAGTGCATTGCCTTGTTACTTTTTTAAAGGAAAAATGTGTAGAATAAAAATTCTTCATGCTTCAGTAAAAAAACCCCCGATGTTAACTATAGAAGATCTGGAATAAATTTCTACTGTGGGACGTTTCTTGTATGTTCTGTTCTTGAGCTTTCTGATGAAGTATCCTGTGCCAGAAAAAAAGATGCCACACCCAGTCACTGTTGGTGTGATACAGGTGGCAGCTTCCATGTTCAGAAATCTCCCCCCAACAAAGAATAACTCTTTGGGTGAACAAACATTTCTAAATGTGCTTCTGAATATCTCTCAGCTTCTAGATGTTCTCTATGAAGCTTACCAGCATGCTTTGGACCCAGAGGTAAGATTTGCTTTGGCCCAAGCGATAACTGACATCATGCGTAAGTGTCCATGGTTTGATCTCAACCTTGAATATTTTGTCAACACCTACAAAGATGAATGCATCTGTTTACAACTTCACCTGAAACTCCAGCTACTGAGGGACATAGTAAACCAACAAGGAGGTTGATTTTACAGTCTATCCATCTTGGGGAAATAGGAGGTGAAATCCAAAATGGGAAGCTTAGATTATAGCCTGCATGGATTTACAGTGTTGAGATGGGTCAATACAAATGAAATAAATGGTGAAGTCTATGGGTGCCTTGTAAACTGAAGGCCCAAAGCTCAAAAGCAGAAAGCTATCATTTCATCAATATCAGAAAGAAAATGTTGGAAAGATTGCAGAGCCTCATATATATGTCATGTTAAAGCCACATCTGCTGCCATTTGAGACAATTAGAAATAACAGTTGAGAGGGGTGGAAGCTAAATAAAATTATAATCTGTGTTTATTCTATAATGCCATAGATAAGGAACTAGTCCTGTTTATAGTAAGAAAGAAGAGACTTTAAACAGAATATAAGCAAGGCTTATACTTTAAAGTGCATGTTGAAAAGCAGTGTATTTCAGATAGTTGTGAATGCCTGTGCTAATAATTAAAACACAACATTTGAAATCTTCAGATTTTCTCTGTTTTAAAACCCTGCCTCATCTTTTCTCTGTATCCTGCCACAGGATATTTCTTTTCTCTAAGCTTTGATTTCAGAGGCTGCAAGTTGGGAAGTTTAATTAGCTAGCCTTTGTAACCTGACTTTTAGTCCATAAATGGAAGTTTGGGGTTTGGTACAAGACTGCTGTGCTGCCGTTGCCACTAATGCTAACATATTGCTAGCAAAAAAAATGGAGCCTTGTCGGTATCCTTGGAGATCAAATTTTGTTCTGAAGAAATATGAAAGATTAAAAATAATTTTAGCAGGAATTGTTCATCTGAAGTGGGTACATATATAATTGACTTGAAAATTTGTGTGTGTATATATATATATATAAAAATAGAAAATTTTGGAGCTTATGCTTAAATGAAGAATAGATGAGTTTGCCTTGATTTCTAGTTAACATTAGCTAGTGAGTAATTCAGAGTTTTATTTTTCTGGTGATTATCTTTTTCTGTTCTAGTTTCTGTGGTTGAAAAATTCAGGATCCAGCACCCAAAAATAAGACTGTTTGAAAAAATGGCAGCCTTAAGGTGAATCAAGGAATAGATGAGTATTTTGTGTTGTTTAGTCTTATACTATTTAGCCAGAAAAAAACATCAAGAAGAAAAATGATTCCTCCCTCACCGCCTTTACACTGCCCACTCATGACAATGGATTTGGTAATTGCATCTTGCAGTGCATTGGGGCATTAATATTCCAATGGGTACGGATTATTGCACAATAATGATGAAAGTGGGTACTGAGGTGAGGTTAGCCTTGCTTTAGACTCGCTGCATCTGTTTCTTGACCTGACTTCACCCGTTCTACTGCTCTTTGGCCACAGTCTATTACTCTTTCGAGCACTGCTGCCCACTTGGCAAGTATTGTTTTCATACATGGAATCCCCCCATTATCTGCAGTACAGACCTGCCCCATGTTCCCCATCCTGCAGCTGTGCAGCACTGTGGGTTATACTAAGAGTTTACACAGCAGTTAATAGACACCCAGAAGTCACACCCTTGCCTGTCTCAAGCCCCTTGGCCCTATTCCTCCTTCTGCACACATTTTGATTTTGTGTTGGTTATTGGAGGGCTTGTTTGCAAGCACAGACAATTTTAATGGGCAGGCATAATAGAGATGAAAATGTAGTTAATGAAACACGTCAGATAAGAAAAAAGAATTTTAATCATTTTCTGTTTTCATTAGCAAATGAGACTACTTAGACATGTTCCAACATAATCAAGTTTATTAAGGCTTCAGTTCTACTTTCAGATTTGATGATTGATTTCTGATGTGCACTAAAGCTATTGCAATTTATTCTCTCAAATTAAGCAATTGCAAGGTTTCTTTATATATACAATTTATAAAAGGCTTATCTGAGAGCTATTTATACTTTTTTGTTGTTGTTGTTGTTGTTGTTGTTTTTTGGAGGAATTTTTGGAGAACATTTATTTACTGGAATTTCACCCTTCTCTTGTTCTGGTGTGCTTGATCCCCAAAGCTCTTGTGTATATCTACCAGGAATTCTACAAGATCTGTATACTAAAAGCAGTCAGTAAAGCAAGCAATCTAGAAAAGCAAGTACTTTAGCTAGTAGTTGTTGAGTGGCTAACTATGGAAAAACCATAAACCTCTTACATCTCTCAGATTCAAAAAGATGTAAGTTGCATTATTATGTTAGTATTGATTGTTTAAAGCAGAATGCCCAAGCGTGTGTTCATTTATGCTTGATGGTGAAAGTTCTAGCTATATTATTATTAATTCATGGTTTATGATTGGTGAAGATCCATTCCACTCACCTTTAAACCCAGATTTTCTTCTGTAAGTGAACATAGTAAGGTAGAACTGATCTCATACCGGTATAAAGTAAGGACAATCAATGTAATGAGAAGGAAAATGCTCACACTTAAACTGACATGAGAACACGGGAAGTCTCCAGGTTTTGTGTATATGTGTATGTACAGTCTGGAAAAGAAAAAAATAATGGATATTAAAGCAATTATTGTTATAGGTGGAGCCAGTTATTACTGTAATTTCCACCATTTCCTGATGTTGAACTCTGAATTTAATTGGTTATAATTTTGATAAATGCTAATTATTGTGAATGAAATTATCGGTGCTGGACATCTCTATCAGGTTGATTATTTTTTTTTTTAATTAGTCAGTTCAGTTGTTGCTGAAAGCAAGAAATGGAAAATAAATTATCTGTTTTCTATTCAAGATTGTCATGCAGCTATGCTTTGAAGCACACAGTTCAAGGTTGAGAAGACTCATTAGGTAGAGATATACTATGGTTTCATTCCTGCCAAGTTTGGCCAGCATAAACTAAAATAAAACAAGCTATTGCAATATGCACAGTAGGAAGCCATTATCTGATGTTTCAGTGTGCCCTGGTGTATCTATAACCTGAGGCAAATCAGGACTTTCCACTGACTCTGCAGTAAAAGCTCAGTTCTAAGTGATCTGTGTTTGATTTGGGTCTGAGCATGGAAAATGAGTGCACTGTCACTCATGTTGCCTTCATGGGAGACAGCAGAGGAAGGTGGCTGGGCAGATTACAGGGGAGATGCAGCAGCTCTGCTAGTGGAGCAGGAGGTGGGCAGGAGCACGGAATAAATACTGATGGCTTGATAAGTGGGGTGGCAGCCAGTAAATGGGAATGAGGATTAAGGTAGGTGAAAAGCTCGGAGACAGAGACTAGTTGGTTCTTTCCTTTTGGGAGGAAAAGATACAGGGGAAAAAGTGCACTGCAGACTGGGGCTGGGGCAAGAAGGCATCTCAGATAGGAGTGAAAGACTGAGAATGGTTTGTTAAAGAGATTGTTTCAAGCTGTCCAAAAGCAGTGATAACAGGACTTGCTGATCAAGGGAGTGGGGATGAAAATGAAAAGTTTGAGGCACAGAGGCAGAACTGATTAGATGAAGAGACTGTGAAGACAGTGCTGGGTATGAAAGTGAAGAGGCAAACTAAAGGCAGAAGGGCACAGCCTCCTAGGATTCTCCCCTCCCTGGCCTAAAGCAAAACACCAAAATTACTTACTCAGCATCTCTCTGATGCCAATAAAATCTGCTGGCAGTGTCCTGTTACTCTTTTGTCCACAGCAGATCACAAACAAATATTTGCTTTATAAATTTTAAATGCAAGAAGTCAGTGGCAGAATTCTGTGATGGATCTTACAGTTACCACACTGCTGTGCAAAGGGGAAAAGGGAGGACTTCTGTTGTGTTTACTTCTTGCCCATTCCTTTTCCTCCAACAGAAGCTGCAGATGAGACAAATGTACACAAGCAGGCCATTTTAGAAAGACACTAATGTTGTAAAAGTCAAGCATTTAAATTTTAGGAAATTTACCTTTGCCAGAGCAGATTTAATTTGTTTTCCTTTTGCATAAGCATGATGATGCATTCTTTACATGGTTACATCGTTTTTTGACTAGGCATGCTAAAATCAACATTTCTGTCCTTCCTAGACTGCTCTTTTTGTGACCCTGTACCTCATTCTTTCATGTTATTCCAATCCTTCACTAAGGACAGTTTTATAATATCCAGTTTTTATTCTCCTTCTGACTTCATAAATATCTTTCAGCATCATAATAAAGAAATTACTCAGGGATGAGGTACAGATGCTGCCAATCTGGGAGCAGGTGCTTGTCCTCTTGTTGAAATATCAGAGTGCCAACTGTAGACAAAAGTGAATTCTGGAATTAAAAGACCAAATGATCCATGGGAACCTGTGAGATCTTCCTTGCTCACCCCAAGTCAGGATCAGCTATACTGACATTACTCCCATGAGTGAAATAGCTGTCCTGCTTTTAAGCACATCATGTGATAGATGTTTTCAAGCAGTCTGTCATATGCTTCACCAGCTTCACCTTTAGTAAGTTGTCCTTAGAGTCTAGCACAGATGTGCCTTTCTATAGTCTAAGCTTATTACCTCTTCTCTTGTCCTCACTGGAAATAGGGAAGATGCTACTCTCCTCATAGCAGCTCTGTGAAGAAACACATAAAAATGGGTTATCCTGTCCCACTCATCCAGAATCAGAGAATTACAAGATGACATTGTAAAGTACTGGGTAAGAGGGACAAAATAAGGTTGCACAACTTCTGACACTTCACTTTGGGGTGTTGTCTTTTCAACCTTTTTTTTTTCCCCAGTGTAGCTATGAAGGTATAGTGAATGACAGGTGTTAAAATCTAGACTTTTTTTAATAATAACTGCATAGCTGGGTTCAGATCTCCTCATGGTTCATTGCTCATAAGCAGCAAACTGTGAAGCTACTCAGCTGTAGCAGTGGCCACATCTACCCTGTTTGACATGAGCAGGGTGGCAGAGTTGTAAAGGTTGTAACAGACAGGGAGCATCTTTTCCTGCAGACAGAGCCAGAAGCTATTCCTGCCACCACTTCCACAGCACAACACCCAATGGACCATTGTCTTCTTTCCATCTCTCCACATTACCAAGCTGCAGCTTTTGAGCATTTTTCTTTCCTGGGGTTTCTGTTCTTTTGGAGGTTTACACCATCCTAGTAGAAATGGGGTCCAACTTTGCTGAGTTACCTGACCATATGAGTTTGTTGTCTCCATTTTGGGACCATCATATATACAGTGACACGTGCTGGGATCTATGTACTCTTTAGAGGAGGAATGGCCTCAGCTAGTAATAAGTCAACCAAGTTACAGACCCTGTGCTTTAGAGAGGTGTACACATGTAAAAACCTTCTGAATTTTTATTATAATAAAAAAGTCAAATATCTTCTGTTAGATATAAAAAAAAACCCCAAACTTTAAATTCTTTGAGTGAAGCCAATTTATAGATTCAGTGTCTTTATTTTTGATGGCAAGACATTAGTGTATTTTGGGGGGTCAGGATAGGACAGGGTGGGCAGAATTCTGACCTTGCATAGGTTGCAAGGTAGTAGCAACTCAAGTCATGATTTACTTCAGGAAAAGTAAAAGGACAAGAGTCTACTAAAGTATTTAAAGACCTCTTTCATCTGTATGTAAATTATTTCTCTGGTTCCTTTTTTTGTTTCCTTCCCCTTTCTTTGCAGTTATTTGCTGAGGTACTGATAGAAAATGCTGTGCTGGTGCAAGAGATTGCTTTGTCACTATTAGAGGTGGGAGCAGGTGAAGGAATAAAGATAGGCAGAGAAAACCAGCTGTTTATCTTGGATTCCTTCTCCACAGTCCTGGAGCTTCTCACACTCCACCATTGGCTGCTGGAGGTGGTGACAGAGAGTGTGTGGTTAGCCAGGTCAGTGGGTCAGTAGTGCTGTTCTAGCTTTGGTGACCTCAGCAAAGTGTGGTTTTTAGGGAAAAAGCACCTTATTTTAAGTATGCCACCTACTATAGTTGGAAAAACACACAGAAAGAGCAGGAGTGCCTGCATTTGTGTTGTGGAAGGCACATTTGCTTGTTATGTGGAGATGGAGACTACCTGAGGTTTGCAGATGTTCATTAACTTCAAAAGCTGAGGCCACACTGCTCTGCAAAGATTAACCTGAGAGGTCCTTTGCCAGTGAAAATACCAAAATTTTGTTAAAAGGATGAGGAGCAGGAGGAATTCACAGATCAAATTAAAACAAAGATACCTCCTGCAGAGTTTTGCAAAGATGATGATTTTAACTGCTTTCTTATGAAAAGCAGTGCAATATAAGGAAAGGCACACAAGAAGTACAAGCTTTGTTCACCACTAGATGTAGGAAAGCGTAAAAATTGTTCTGGCTATGGTGATCCGTACAGTGATAATGAAATAAGCTACACAAAGGAAGTCAGTGCCCTTCATTTATGGAGTTATCAGCTGGAGGTGATGACAATTTGTACAGAAAGACAAAGGAGATGAGGACTGTGAGGAGTCCCACAAAGGGTTGTGGGGAGACTACAAAGGGTAGTATTGAACTACTGGCTTGGAGGCAGGTTATTGGTGAAATTCCTATTGTTCAGCTGCATATTACTTGACATTTTTATTAATGATCTCAGTAGAAAACATAAGAGGGTGTTATTAAACCCAGGACATTGTAGCATTGGCAGATAAAACTGATATGGAAAATAAATGGAATATCTTACAGGAAGAACTCACAGTTCTAAGGACTGGAATAGTAGAAAGGAGATAAGCATCAATAACACAAAGCTTAAGGTTATGCATAATAATAGGAAATTCTCCTGTGAACTTTGAGATTATTAGTTGGAAGCAACAGAGGAGGACCAAGAACTAGGTGTGTAACTGGCCATGGGGTCACTGTAAACTGCCAACATATCACGTCGGTGGGGGTAAAGCCAATATGTCTTATTGTGAATCAGGCAACGAGTTCTCTAACCAGTCGAGAGAGTGAGAATCGGTGCTGTGTATGTGGTTCTGCTGAGGCCTCACCTGAGTTATTAAGTATAATTTGGAGATTTGTGTTCAGGCACAATAAATTCAGATTGGAATGGAAGCTAAGATGATCTAATAGTACGCTGAGGGGAAGTAAGAGAATGTATTTTAAAAAAGCAAAGAAAATATCTTGGCTTGTTTATCCTAGCAAAATGAAGGCTGAGAGGAGATAAGATTGTTCTCTCGAAATACACCAGCGGCACGAGCACTGGGTACAAAGAGGATCGATTTAAGATAAAGGCCAATTTTGGCAGCAGAACAAATGGATTTAATCACTATGAATAAATTTAAGCTGGAAATTAAAAGGGAATTTCTAAGAATCAAACAACAAAATTATGGAAGAAGAGAAAAGGGTAGAAAACCAACAGATAGGAAACCTATTTTTAAAATAGGTCTTGACTCATTTATGAAAAGCATTTGTGGGATGGGATTATTTGCAATAGGGAACATTCCGGTCATGGTTTATCTTAACCGTTTCTCTGGCTTTCTTGTTGAAAATTTAAAGTCTGTATCAAAACGTAAGCAGCATTTATTTTCGACAGCTGAAAACCTAGACATCTTTAAGACAGGTGAGCCACAGGCCCTATTTGTGTCATTATCACAATATTACAGCATAGCTTCTCTGTGATCTGATTTCTTGACTGATAAAACATCTGCCTTAGATGTTAGGAGGACACAAGGGAATATCTTATTCCTTTGCAGTCTGGATCAAGAAGTCACATCATTTCTTTTTAACATCTTCTTATACTACATGAGAAAAGTCATCACAGGCCAGATCAGTGTTTCTATAGGCTTGCATCTGAAGGTGTGTAGGGATGGATCCCTAGAGAGGGAACATAAAAAGCAGGACAGTGCCCAGCTTCTGTCACCTGATGCTTTAGACATTTCTGGAGCTAATGTTTGCATCCAGGCCATGTGTTTACTGTCTGCTAATGGACTGCCCTCATAATTTGTTATATACTGAGGAGGTTGTATTTGTATTGGTTCATACTTGGGGCTTCTAGAATAAATATTTCTCAGTTATGAACTCACTGTTTTAATAGTAATGATGTGTAGGAGCTGTGCTTGTCTATTGAAGCTTCTACTCTTGCATTCAGTTCTCTTTCCAATTTCTAGTCTGAAATAATACTCTTCACCTCTCTGCCAGATGCAGTCCTTTCTAAATAGGAGCATTTAGCATATTTCCCTTGATTTACCTTTATGACATTGTAGACTCATAACTTATTGTCCTTTGTTTGTATGTGCTGCTGTTGTCACTCAAATGGGTGATGCTAAGCAACCGTCAGCTATCTGGATACAATGCTTGTTTGCTTCATATCCATCATACTATTTCAGGTGCCAAAAAATGTTTTAAGTTGAATGCAGATGTCTCATTGGAACCTGATGGATGTAGGTTTCTAGATGTATATTACTCACAGCAGGAAGAAAGTTAATTTTTCAAAGCATCCATGTGTTTTTGTTTCTAGCTTGTAAAAGGCTTTTGCTATCAAAGCAGGTTTTGGGGAGTTCCATTTGTACCTGAGGCCTGTGCTCTTCAAATCTGCATCTCACAGGGAGAAAGCAGACCACCTCCTACTAGTATTCATTCCATCTCTCTTGGAAGATGACAGCTGTGTTGACAGGTAGACCAAATTTTTTTGTGTTTCACGGGGCATAATCTCTTTAGATTGGATGGAATCAAGCCTTTAGTCTGCTTAGGCTCACATAAAAGCCACAAAAACTTCCATGTGTAAAATATATAAAATTATTCAAGCAGAAAATATAAAATGTTGCATTTGATTCCTTTTTCTATAGAGTCTGGCACTGAATAATGCTAATTTAAAGCTTTTGAGAAGTGGAAGTGAGGAGACACTGAATTTGTGTGGAATACTGGCAATTTTGGAACTGAAGTGCATTTTCTTTCAAAGTGAGGGATGCCTAACAAGCTGGCCTGAAAGTGATTGCCACAAACCCCATAGGCAGCAAAATGGGGTCTCAGAAACTGCTGTGAATAAACTCCTAATTCTGAGCATGAAGAAAGCTTATCTCCTAGACTTATACTGCACTTCATGACGCAACAGCTTTGATCATTGCTTTTCAACTCAGTGACTACCAGATATAGTCTCTGCATAAGGAAAAGGCATACATAAATACACCAGTTTGTGTGATTGTGTGTATTTTAGATTCAGGTGTAGGAAACAGAAAGGAAACAATGTGTGAATTCTCTTACTAGATAAAGGGAGGGCTTCCTGTCAGTTGTTCCCTATGGCTAACATGGGCAGCAGGGTCCCCTTCCGACCTGTACCACCTGTACCTATAGCACCTGCAGTTCTGTGCTGCTGTTTGCATCCTATTAACTGGTATACACCCTCACCTCCTGTGAAAACTGGGCTGTTCCAAACAAATTTAGCAATTGCAAGTAACCTAGAATGAAACTTCAGCTGCTAATTGAATATGGGCAGTGATGGAGGTCAGAGCTCAGAAGACAGTACAGCAGCACAATAAAAACACATTAGGAACCAGCGCTTGAAACAATGCATGGTTAATTGAACAAGCAGATTTTTCACTGGTTTAGACCAAGCTCATCTAGGAGGAGCTGATGAATCACTGTAATATTGATCACAAAACATCACAGGATAGGTTCTTTTTCTTACAATACTACTTCTGTGAACTAAAGCAACATCTTAAGACTACTAGATTAGGACTACAGTGTCCAATTCCATTATGTGTTCTAAATTTAAACAGGGAAAGAAATTAAAAGTATTTCTGAATATATCACTATTTCCCTCTCATCTTCAGTTTGGTTTCTTTCTCTGTGATACTCCATGTTTATAGATAATTTTGCTTTCATTGCAGGCCTATTCCATCTAGCTTACTGTTAAGCATCCAGGAAATTGACAGTCATATTGGAAAGTTTAGTTTCCATACAAGAGATGGTATTATGCAGGTGTATGACTTAATTCGCAGAATAAATGAGAATGTGTATTATGTCATTTATTTGCTAAAGTATGAAAGGGACTCAGTCATGTGTTTACTAGGCTCTATAAACTTCTCTATAGTTTGTCTTTGAGTGATAATATGATTTAGTCTAGTATTTCATAATTAGCGTCATAAAATTGCACTGAAAATTGATTGTTGATGTGGTCTAATCCAGGGAACCTTACTGGGATGAAACTCTTTAAGTCAACAGAATTTTGTCTAAGGAACTTTGTTAAATAAAGCAAGATGGCTCTGTGTAGCTGTATGTACATGTAGTAACAATGCTTGGTGTAAAGAGTTCTGTAATTAAAGAAAACAATCTTAGTCTTCAATGCTATTTTGCATATTTAGTCCTTTCCTCTTTGTACAGGTGTTTAAAACAGTATCACAGACAGCCAGGCCATGGAGATTTCTTCTTTAAAGCACTCCACAAAGTCTCCTTGTCATCAGCTTAGTCACTACCTGTACTCTGCATCGGGGTGGCATGTAACTTCAAATTTGCTAAGGAAAACCAAATGTTTTATTTGGTGTCTACTCTTTAAGCCTGTTTGCACTTGGCTGCACTGTCTGGCACCATCCTGCTCTACAGAATAGAGCTGAGAATGCAACTCGCTAAATAGAAATTAGTTAAATATTTCCTTGATCTCTGCATTCAGTCATGTTTTCAATGATAACAACATATACAAATATAATGGAATGCTTTCCCTTACCCATCCTTTTATTAAATTAAGCTGCTGAAGTACCACAAGAAAGAGAGTGATGTCTGGAAGGTAACCTGTTTTTTAAACAGCAGAAGAAATGTCTAATACATTTTTTTTTTCTCTCTTCTTAGCTCTTGTGTCCATCTGGAATAAGAAACATGCAACTTTTCCTGGCCTGTCAGGTCACTCAGAAAAATGCTCATTTGGTGGCTGTTCAGCAAGCCTCCTTTTGTTACTTGGTCCAGCCTCCCTGTACCCTGGACATAAAGGTTAGCAGCATCTTCTTCCTCACATTGCACTAGTAATAGTGGGTTTTGTCCAACTTAGCTGAAAGAGAATAACTTCTGTTAGCAATCAACTGGATGGCAGTCCTGCCCAACACTTGGAACAGCGTCACTGATGACTGCAAGAACCTCGGTGATTGTATATTAGCATAGGACATATAAATAAATGGTGTCATATCAGTGATTTATTTAAAGTCTATTCCCTGGGTCAGTGATGAAGCATAGCTAAAAATATACCTCATGAGAGGACTGAAAGAGTTTGGAGATGAATTGGATTCAAAAGACATAGGTGAAATCTTACAGCCTGTGGTATGCATGTGGAAGGCTAGTAAGCACAGCCTGACCTTGAAATACGCATTCTTCTGGGATGGCAAAACCATTTCTGCCACTTTCATTTGTCCAGTCTGCTGAAAAAAGAAGTATGGTCAACAGCATTTCCAATGGGAAACATTCATGTCAGCCTTATGCTATAATGTTGGTTCAAAAGCTACCTGCCAGGGTCACCAAACCATTACTGTTCCTCATTTTTTTTTTTTGTATCCTGTGTTTTATATATGGTGCTCATGAGCTTCCCTTGCTTCATACCTGTTACATTGTTGAAGGGCTCTGTGTCACATTTGCTTATTCAGCTGTTGTGTTTTTTTTTCCCAGAAACAGCTGCATTATAGCAATGGCCTAAGTGACCTTGTATGCAATTCTGAATTCATAAGCAGAGATTCTTGAGGGCTTGTCTTGCCTTCTCCGTGCTTGTACGGATGTCTCTTTCCACATTCCTTAGCACACCCTGTTCATCCCCCCTCTTGCATCCCACCCTATGGTCCCCATGCTCAGTCTCTTGCCAACAGGCAGTATCCCCAGCTCATTCCTGTGCATGGGAAGGGCCCCTGTCTTGCTGTCTAGCTGGGCAAGAAGCACTCACTGTGTTTTGAGGCAAGTTCACAGCCGTGCACGTGCTGACTGCCTGGCTGTCATGCTGGGAGCCCAGCTGGTCACTGCCTCCTGGGAGCTGAGCAAGCCAAGCAAAACAGCTAAGGAGGGAGTTACGTGGGCTGACTGCTACAAGGGCAGTGCTTGAGCTGCAACAGCATTCTTAGCACCCGTAGTTTGTGTATGGTCCTGGACAGGAGCTACGTGTGTCTTAAGGCTGTCTGGGAGGCTACAGATAAGGGGAGTTAACCTTGCTGGGTCAACAGGGGCTAGCACAAGAGACCTCCCCAACACATCCCTCTCATACACTGCCTGTATGCAGGCTGCTTTTTGCACAGACTCTGCAAGATCAGAGAACCCAGAGGTCTTAACAACACAGGGATCACCTCTGTCCTGAAGGTCTATGCTGCTGCCCCAAGTGATAGCCCATGTGGTTAATGAGTAATTAGAACCACCCAGTTCAGAGGTTAGAAACACTCCAGGGCTCCTATAGTCTCCTGCTTCTTCCTCACTGAGTAAAATTTGGTCCCTCCCAGTGAGGGAAACTCGCCACACATATTTCCTCTTGGACTCCTCTGGACTCCTGGAATACTTCTTGTGTAACTTTGCTAGTTCAGCCAGACAGCACAGCACGGAGCACACAGTATAGTGAGCATTACCGTCCCTTTCTTCTGTGACCTTGGTTTTAATCGGTGGTCATATGGCCACAGGTTCTGTGGCAAGATCAGAATATTCCACCCGAACACCACTGCCATTGTTGTCCCAGATGTCTCCATGCCATGTTTCGGGATCTGCACTGTGTGTTGATTTGTGGATTTGCTTAGCCAAATCTGAAGATGGTATCGGGCTCAGTAAAAGTTTTAATTTTTCCTGTAATTGCCTCTCTCCCTCTCAGCTGAGGCCAATAACAGTCAAAGTTCCCTATTTTCTGTATTTAGGTTTTGGTTTATTAAAGTGGCAGGTCCTATTGGTTTGGAATTGGCGTTAATAAATGCACTAACTGCAAAGGGATAATCCAGCTCAAGTTAGTAATTCCCCGGTACATCTGACATGGTCAGAGGCTCAAGTCTGTGTAATAGTGCTAATAAATAACAATAATGTTGGGAACAGGTATCCCATATACTGAAGGTGCAGTTCTTACCAAGAAGGCAACCCTGTCTTGGGTGAAGGCAGAGGAGTACAGCCCATCGACTGTCTCTGCTAAACTTCTCAGTCTTTTCCTCCCTGATGGCACACGCCTTGTGATTTTTGACATCCCGATCCTGTCTGTCCCTGCCTTCCAGGTGACATTTAGCTTGATTTGGGTGGAGAGTTGAGTAATATAGTCATATATGTTTAGCGTGACTCTGTCCAGCTCATAACCCTATTTAGATGTGTAAACTTTAATATTAATTTTGCCATTAATTAGGCAAAGGTCTTTGCTCAAACACTATGGCCTTCAAGATTTATGTAAGAGCTGTTTGCTTTTGTTAGTTTAACCAAAACAAGACTGTCTTATCTTCACAAGACTCCCTCCTTCAGTTGTTTGTCATGCCAGCTCAGTGGATCTCCACCCCCAGAGATAGCACAAGAATCTCATAGTTGCAGAAATCTGAACCTTTCTCCTGAAGCTCACTAAATTATCCTGTTTTCCTGTCTTATGGCAAGCTAGGCTCTTGTTGTACAGAATGTAAGGGAGCTCCTAGGGCAAACACTCACCCCAGAGACTGTCAAGTGCAGCAGAAGAAACTTGTTCCACCACTTCATGGTTTGCATCCTGTCCCAATATGAGCCAAACAGTGATTCTGCACCATACAGCTGAGATCTATTGGCCCAAACAAACTAATATCCTGATGGCCTACCAGAAAAAAAGCTTAGTACTGTGCAGTCAGAGCCACCTGCCTGCTGCTGAGCAGGAACCCTTTGTACTGCTGATCTCATGTAACTTTTGGCAGCACACAGGCCATGTCCCAGGGAGCTGCTGCACTCTACAGACACTTGGTGGGCACCCAGGGATTGGCAGCTGGATGGCCAGCTGTGCAGCCTACCAGGGCAGGCCATGGTCTAGTTCATCCCAGATGCTGTTTTCCATTCCTTCTTGTAGAGATGTCTGAGCTTGTTCATCTTTATTTCTAAGTAGATCCCACAGCACTGAAATCCTCAGTGTAACTGAGCAACCTCAGTTTCTTTCCCAAATCAATCTTCTGCACTACCATACAAAGCGCTGGTATGGTGTGTGTCTGCTGATAACCATGAGTAGTCTTACTCTGGAAATAGCTCTTCATCACCCAGTCAAAAAGGATTGATCTTCCAAACATTAGGAGTTCTTTTACTGTCTAAAGGCTGAATGCTTTCTTTTTCACAGAATGGCAGCAACTGTGGTTTTTTTTTGTGTTTTTTTTTTTTTTTTTGTTTGTTTTTTTCATTTTCAGATGTCTCTTCTCTTCTGTAAATCATTTAAAGGCTGCTGCATCCATTCTGTTTGAGTTTTTGATGATTACAGTCAGTGGGTATTAGTCACTAACCAAACTTACACACAGAGGGTAAATAATACAACCAGCAGAGGCAGTGATAAGGAACTCATGCATCTGTTATTCCAGATTAAAATGTAAAACTGGAAAAAATCTTGTATCACAAGATTTTCTCCCATAGAAAAGGGAGCTGGTTGCAGGATGTCACAGGCTGTGTCTGCACTGAGGGACCCACCAGTGCTGTGGGTGGTATGGTTGCCCACCTGACACAGGCCAAGGCCCATGGTGTCTCCCTTCAGCCCAGGAGAGCTGGTCGTGTGATGCCAAGGGAGCTGTGTGCTCTGCAGCACCTGCCATGGTCTGGTTGGTTGATAGCCAAGACCTATGAGCTGTGCCATGAAGGGCACAGTAAACCCTCATGCAGACTAGTTTGGTACTGGTCTAGGACCTTCAGAATGGCAAACGCTCATGTATTTATAACCTTAGTGGACAACTTTTCTATACAGACTTTGTACACTGAAATATTTCTTAGGAACCAAGACACTGCTCATCTCTGCCCATTTAATCCTAAGGCAGTTGCTGACCACTCTTATTTAATACATGCTATGTGTTCCTTGTGCTCAGCCAAGCAAGAAGAATTATTCTCTGGGCAGTAAGTCCATTTTTTACTATGACAGAGTAAAGGTGTTCTTTGGTAGATGCATCTGCAAGTTGGCACTAACCCAAACCAAGCTAGCACTTAGCTAGGAGAAGGAGCTGAACTCTCAAAACACGGTGCTTTTTTCTCATTTTGGTCTCTCCTTTTTCTACTATATGTAAAAGATGACAGCTCTCCTTGATTTGCAGGGGAATTAGTATGCTTTTTAAACTGCTCTGGACATCCAAGTACCTGTGCCACCTCTGAAATACAGCATCAAGGACTTGGAAAAGCACCACTTGTTCCTACTTGAAACTTAGGATTATTTTTATATAAATATGCAGAAAATTCTGAGGTTACTTCATACCAGGAGCCACTGGGACTTAAATAGGCTGTGTGGTGAGATGGGTGTCATTTTTTTCTGTTTGTGGGGAGGCAAACTGATTTTCCAGACAAGTGATCTAGATATACAATTATTTGTACATATTTGAAAATGTGAATATCTGGGCATATTCATATTTTATTATTTGCAGCTGATTGAATGTCAAGAGCATTGTCTGATTTATAAATTGGGTACTGCCTCTAAGTCTGCTGCTGCTACAGTTTAATTATGCCTGTGCTCAATAAGAAATGTGTTGGTTTTTTTTTTTTCTGTGACTTTTGGTGATCCAAGTGAATTATTATGCCATAAAGCTAGGGTAAGCGAAAGCATACAGAATTGCAAATCTGTGTTGATTTACTACGAAGAGCTGCCGGTCTTTATAGGAGAAATCACAGAATTTATATTCATGATATTTTAGGAAGGAAATGTAAGTCTAACAAGTTGGGGCCAGTGGAAGAAATTCAGTGTCTGGCAGTGAAACAGAGGATCAGCTGTTACAAGCAACCACACTGTCCACTTTGTTTACTCCTGGGTGCTCTCCAGGTTTACTCAATACCATTAAAAAGTATTTGTTACAGCCTGGCCAAGTCCCGTCCACCGGGTGGGGGTCAGTCTGGCATAGGTGTGAACCCCGAGCACTACCTGCTTTACAATCCCCTGGGCTCGTGCCACGACAAAACATAGCGATGGGCTCTGCATTGTAAAGGCACATTCCCAGACACACCAGTTTCTTGGTGTGAATTTGAGGTCTATGTTTCACCACAGCCTGTCGATGAGACTCTGGCTTCACTTCAAACTCCATGGAGATAACCCATTAAAGTTGGAAATCCAGGTACCTCATAGGAGTTTCTAAGCATCAGTGAGTTTATAGTTGCAAAATTACAATAAATAAGTGGGCCAGTGTTGGGCCATTATATATGACTTTGCTGCTATTGAAAAACAGAGCTTGGTCTCAGGGCTTGTATGCCCACTTACTAGCTCCTTGGCCTGATTTCCTGGCTTTTCCATGGGATATTGTGTATTAAGAGGGTACTGGCAAGACACAGAGCAAATTTTTATATTATTCAGTGCTGATCAGCTGGAAGCTGAGCATTGAACACTGTGCTAACTGAACAACATGTGGTTTTGAAGGTACAAATGAAAAGACATCCAACATGTCCAGCTTAGCCCAAGCAGCCTCATGGGTCTTGTTATTACCTTAATGCCAGTATAAGAAGGTAACCATTTATTTCACTTACACTGAAATTAGAAATATATAGACTAGCAGATTTTCCCCAGAGCTCATCTCATCTCTGGTAGCTGATCCACAAGATCCAGTGTATTTGTAGCTGTTATATATAAGGAATGATTAAAATGGATGTTGTTGGTGAAGCCTAATCTAGAGAAGGTATTTGAGTGGTTCAGAAAGAGGTTATCAGTTTACCTTTTGAGAGATGACTCTTCCGAGCTCTCACACTCTTTTTCCCCCATTAAGACTCTAGAAGCTTTCATTTCCATTCAATTGGAGAAGTGGGGACCCCAGGAGAGGATGCTCAACACTTTCAGTCAGAAGAGAGAAGCACTGGGAGGCAGGCTGCAAAACCCTGTTAAGTGCATCGGGAGGCTACTTGGCCTTTTTGAGTGGGACTGTTGAGTTTTGACACAAGGGCAAAGTGACATCTTTGAGTTAGCATTGTACTTACTCTGTGGTTACTTCAGGGAGAAAGGTAACCTGGTGGCCAGTGTGGAAACCTGGTGGAGGGATGGCCAGGGTGTGCAGGTCAGGCGTGAGCTCCACCAGCAGCAGTGGGAGACTAAAGTGAACCTTATTCCACTGTGCTGTCTCCCCGTGGTTTCCCATGGGCACAGCTGCAAGGCCCATGATGGAGAGATGTATGGAAAGCAGCAGCGGTCTGCAGACCCATGGCTACCTAAAGGTGGTAGATGCTAAGGGGCACTGCTCCTAAGCCATTTCCAGACTAGGTAAGGAGGTCAATTCTGGCTGTAGGTACTCTGGTAGGTGCAAAACATTTCTGGAATTTTACATATATGAGGCATCCAACAGTGGTCATAGCTAGACATGGACACTGTGTGAGGAAAAGTCCTTTAATAAATATTTCTAGCAATTTCATTGTTAAAGATATCATGATGGGTATAGATTTTGCCTTCTGCAAAATTCCTCTATATCCAGCATCTAGAAAAAGGTGAGAACATGGATCCTGTATTGAACTGTTTGTGATGTTGTATCTTGTGCTGAATACAGGTTGGGCAAGGCCTTTAAGAACTTAGCAGGTAGTAAAAAGCAAACTCATTTTATGCAAACCCCTAGTGGCTATTCTGTTTTTGAGCTAGTCAGTGTAAATTATTTAGTTTAATACACTCATAAGCTTCCTGCCATCTCAGTAGGCTATATGAGTGAATGAGGAAATAACTGCTAGCTGCAGACTCTTTGGGGAAATATTACAGAATTTGTGAACAAAATTCTGTGAACCAGACTTGAATAAAATAATTCTGGATTTGTTTACAAGACTGCCTTAACTGGGTCTGGCATACTGGTTGAAATCTTTCTTGAGGTTTAACCTCTTAAAGTTTTGGTATTTCATAGTTTAGATAGTTGTAATACTATATATAATCTGGAGGGGGTTTTAAAGTTATATTAAAAGAAAATGAAAAGAATTGATGATGGCATGTTAACTAGAGGCACACAATACCAGCACTTTTTTGGTATTTCAACAGGAATCGGGATAAACATCATTGACATGAGCAATAAATTGTAGTGGAAATAATGTGCAGTAGATCAGAGAATAAGTGACCATGATGTACTATCCTGTGAATTCAATCTAGTTTGTAAGACAACCTGGAAGAAACAAGAGGTTCAAATAGGGTGGGGACTTGATGTTTTGTTTGTTTTTTCTTTTTTAAATCTTGTGTTGATATAACAATGTTCAGTATTTTATGGGTTTTATTCACAGGTAAATTTGTGTTTCTGGTACCTTTGTCTTGCACTCAGCACACATGCTAATAAAAAAGGAAAAAAAAGAAAAAAAGAAAGTGGGCTATTTCTAACCTACTTTCACTGAGAAACACTTGATGTACTGCCCTAGACTAGTTTGTGTTATTTTCTGCTGGAGTGCATAGCCTCTTATTAAGCCACCTAAGAGCTGCATGTTCCAGATCCCCTCTGTCAAAAGACTTGGGAAGAACCTGGCATGTAGCCAGGATCCAGGTCTGTCCTCTCCTCATGTGCCCAGGTATGCAGAGGTGCACCCAAACAGCCTGGGGAAAGAGCAGGGCAAGGAGCAAGCTGCAAGTAGGGCATCTGTTTCAGTAAGCCATGTTTTCCAAATGTTGTAAATTTGTCTCAAGGTGCAGATGCAGACCACCTTTAACCCAGGTGCAGCTTACCCAGTGTATGGGTAAGGCCAGACCGATGAGTCTGGAGGCAGCTTGCAGCCAGGGGTTGGACTGGAGTTTCAGAACAGCTCAGTGAGAATGAAATCTGACTCAGGGTCACACTCTAATTCCCAGTTCTGCAATTAACTCGTCATCTTGGCTCCTTCCTGCTTCTGCTTCCTTATTGTAATGTAAGTATCAATAGCTACCACAAAGTGACTACTTTATTAATTTGTGGATATTTCCAAAGCATTGTAAAGACATCTGTGTGATGAAAAGCATTAAATCTAAAATTTATCTTGGTTCTTAAATGCCACTTTCACAATTTTGATCATGCTGGTTGTTTACCAAGAAATCCTAGCTTGTAATTTTTGCTGCAGAAGATGCCAAAGATGCCCATACAGAAAGAGATTAGGTTCAATGAAGATGGAGCTTTTTTGGATCAGTGACACCCTGAACAACACTACATATTTTAATCATACGTTTCTAGGCTGAATCAGCATGTATACCAGCAAGTCCTGAGAGATCAGCTCATTTGGTACTACAGTAGCCGAAGGACCCTTTTAGATGATTTCCCTGTCATCAGAGACAAGTACTTCATAATTGGACTATCTCAAGGGAAAAAAGAGGAGCAAGACTTGAAGAAAAACCTTGCAGCTGATCCCGGGCTTGTATCATGTTTGCAAGCGTGTTTCTGGGGACCAGAGCCCTCAGTCAGTGCATATTACTAAGTAAAGGTTAAATATATGTTTGTAAAAAGAAGGATAGTTGAAAAGTGCCCTGAGCAGTGCATTCTGCCAGTTCTCAGGCAATTTTTGATGGATGAAGAATGTGCGTAGTCAGAGTCTCCTGAAAATGCTGGCACATAGAGAAGGAAAACTTTGCAAATGTGCTTGCTTCTTAATCCCACCACTACATGTAAGGGGAAAAATGGATAATCTCATTTTCTTCTAAAACGAAATCCTCTAAAAATCATAAACACTTTGCTTTAATGATTAAGCCCAGGTAGTGAGGGTCATTTTACCCTTTAAATTTTATTTACTTTAAGTTTCAAATGAAGCCTGTTAATAACTTGCAGGCATGTGACTTGTCAGAAGTTGGGAACGGAGCGGAAGAGACCATGCTAGTCTAGGAGATGACCCTGTATCATCTGCTCCTTTCAGAAGGAACATGTTTTTGGCCATGTCACAAGTACCTCCTTCCTCAAAACTTGTGGCAAGCAAGGCGAGCCCTTCTGCTGACTCTCTGTAAGTCTCTAGGTTCCACATGGGTTTAGATGTGAAAGCAGTCCTGCAGCACACTGGTTTTCATAGAATCGTAAAATGGTTAGATTGGAAGGGACCTTAAAGATCATCTCTGCTATGGGCAGGGACACTTTCCACTAGATCAGGTTGTTTTAAGTCCCATCCAACCTGGCCTTCAACACTTCCAGGGATGGGGCATACACAATGTCTCTGGGCAACCTGTTCCAGTGCCTCACTCCCCTCACAGTAAAGATTTTCTTCCAAATATCTACTCTAAATCTACCCTCTTTCAGTTTTAAATCATTACCCCTCATCCTGTCACTACAATCCCTGATAAAAGGTCCCTCCCTATCTTTCCTGTAGGCCCCTTTTAAGTACTGGAAGGCTGCTATAAGGTATTCCCAGAGCCTTCTCTTTTCTGGGCTGAACAACCTCAACTGTTTCAGACTGTCCTCATAGAGGAAATGCTCCAGCACCTTCATTGCCCTCCTCTGGACCCTCTCAAAAAGGTCCATGTCTCTCTTATGCTGGGTTGCTCCAAGTAAGCTCTCACAAGAACAGAGTAGAGGGGGAGAATCACCTCCCTCAATTGCTGGCCACAATTCTCTTGATGCAGCCCAGGATATGATTGGCTTTTTGGGCTGCAAGTGCATGTTTCAGGGTCATATTCAGTTTTTCACCCACCAATAACCCCAACTCTTCTCCACAGCGCTCCACTCAATCCACTCATTGCTCAGCCTGTATCTATGCTTGGGATTGCCTCAACCGATGTGCAGGACCTTGCACTTGATCATCTTGTTCCCTAGCAGTAGAGAGGATAATCAGCAAACATGGCAAAAATATTTGTTAAGGTTCAGGCAAAAGCTTTATTTCCCATAACAAAGATTGGGAGTGCAGTTACAAGCCTAACAAATCATAAACCATGATTCAATGAGATACTTGAGAAGGTGATTGTCACCCCTTCCCTATTGTTTAACTGCATGCCAGCTGCAGGCTTGTGGAGCTATACCAGTTTTGGGCTAGCTCTTAACTGGCTAGTAGTTGCTGGGAAGTAACCTCACCACAGGCCCATGGTACAAAACTTTTTTTTTCCTTTATCTACCTACTTTTATTGGGTATCGTCTAAGCCACTGTATTTTGTACTCCCATGTCAGATGCCATGAGAAGCTTTTAAGCTTTATAGTATTTTGAATGCTATAACAAAATCCTGCACATGGGCCATTCATAACACATTCACTCTTAGGCTTAGAAGGAGCCTTTTCTGGACACAGTAACAGAAAAGATAATAGTAATCCTAGAGCAAAATATTTTCATAGAGTTACTTTTTGAGCTATTCCCCAACCCAGGTTGTTTCAGTCTGGGGGTTCATGAGTCACACACTGTCCATGTTCTGCCCTGAACTCATTTGGGAATTAGGACCAAGAGTAGTGACTTGTCATTAGCAACTGTTTTGGTTGCCATCCTAGTTTATTAGTAGGGACTGAGTCAAATATTCTTTATTTGCTCAGAAGAACTGAGTTCAGCTGCAGAACCTGTATTTCTGCAGTTCGTGCTGTGCACTAGCTCAGACTCTTCATGCCACGGGGATGTTGAGCAAAGAATAAAGCTGTGCTGCATTTCAGGTCTATCCATCTTGAGACAGAAAAGGTCTTGCAGAGCATTGATTCTGTTGGGATATTCAACATACAGATCTACAAGTCCTAGCATTGTGTACCCTAATCAGATATTGGTTTGTGACTCTTATACTATTACCCTTCTTCAGAAATGTTAATATAAGCATATTACCTTCTAAGCAGTTACATATTGTCCTTTTACACTTTAGAGTGGAACATCTGACACAATGAAATGTTCTAGAAAATAAGCATGTATATATATGTATGCCCTTTTAAGTATCCTTGAATTTTCTAATGTTGCTTTTCCTCCTCCTGGGCTGCGATGCTTGCCTGTGTCTTTCCAGCAGCGACACTCACTTTCATGTCACTTATATAAGCAAGAAATTTTTTACACTGAGGGTGGTGAAACACTGCCACAGGTCACCCAGAGAGGTAGTAGAAGCTCCGTCCTTGGAAACATTCAAGGTCAGATTGGATGGGGCTCTGAGCAACCTGATCTAGTTAAAGATGTGCCTACTCACTGCAGGGGGGTTGGACCAGATGACCTTTAAAGATCCCTTCCAACCCCAAACATTCTGTGATTCTATAATATAGCAAGGAAGCCAAGAGCAAATCCTTAGTTACTAGAGGGAGGCAGATGTGAACGAGTGCAGAAAGCAGTGGGTGTGGGGACCACTGCAGCACACCCTTCACATGTGCGTGGGCCTGCCCCTGCACAGGTCAGCACAGAAATGGGTGTTCATGCCAAAAAGGGAGCTGTGGGGAGCTGGAGAAAAGGCTTTAATTAAAAATAGCTCCTGCCCTTTCAGCCCTTCTGCCCTTTTGTTGTCTCCACTTCATCAGTTATTACAAGTTAAAGTTTCATTTTCTGTTGTGGTTTAACTGAAGCTAAGAAGCACCTTGTAGACAGCAACTGTCAATTAGTTATGATGAAAGCAGAAATTTAGCTTCCATCTTGTCTGCATTTGGGGAGTTATAGCAAGACATTAATTCAATTGCTTTCTTATCTTCTGAATTAATCTTGTTGCCTGCATTTGTGGCTGCCAGGTGCTTGGGAGGTGAGTAGGTCCTGTATTC
>NW_008626565.1:49540-53424 GCF_000691845.1 Merops nubicus
TCTTTCCCTCCCTCTGAGAAGGACCCGCAGCTGGGTGGAAGAAACAGCATATGTGGTGGACTGGGGGAAGGTGGCTAGTTACAGCAGAGGAAATATAGGGAGGAAAAGAGATAGGTGGGGAGTAAAGAGGGACTGAAAAGGGAAAAAAATAACATAGAATAAAGAAGAAACGTAGAAAGGAAATAAGATACTTGGGAGAAGCAGAAGAAATGAGAGTGGGAATAATTATAACAAAAAGCTTTCTTCAATTTTTTTTTTTTTTAATTTCATTAGCCTAAAATTGATTAACATCAATGGGAAACGTTTGAGAATAGCCCACCTAACTTTAGGCACCTGTATCTGGCCAGGCTCTCCTGATAATCAATTGGTGCTTCAAAGGGATCACTTGTTTCAGACTCTGCTTTTGGATGAGATGTGTTGTGTCCTGGAAGTCTCTCTCTGTCTCTCTCTCCAGGGACTCAGGGGAGGTGCTCATACTGTCAACATCCTCATTGGTCAGGTGACTCCCCTGTCCTTCCTGATTTTGCTATCTTACATAGAGCCAGCTGCAGCAGCATGAAGGAAAGGCTGTAGATCCATCCTTGCTGTCTTAACTAAGTCTTAGCAGTATCCCTTAGAAAAAGGCAGAAGCACTTGGGTGTAGCAGGAATATTATATTACAGAAGATACCAGAAGACTCGCATAGCAACTCCAGTCTTAAAAGTAAATGTTAGAAGCAGGAAGAAAGAGCTGTGGGTTATGTGCAGTGGTGTCATGCTGCTCTTCCTTTCCCCCCGCCTTTTTCTTTGTTTCCAGATTTGGCATATGAAACTAGGTCACAGCTCCTAGCCATACATGTTTTAAAAGTGCTAGTCACTCTGTGAGGATGACAGAGCATCTCTGGAATGTTTTGGGGGTTGGTAAGAGTTTTTTTTACATAATGTAGAAAATCGGGGTTTTGAGATTAAACCTTTTCAGCCGTTTCTTGGGAAATGGGACTGCAAACTGTTCATGTGTTGCTGGGGAAGGCAGCACCTGGGCATATCTGGATGGAGTGGACTGTTCTTTTTTTCTCTCTGAAGAAGTTAGGTGCCACATCAAAGCAGGGTGACATAGTGTTGGGAGTCCTTTGTAAACACGGCTATGGAGAAGCCACCCTTTAAGGTCCTGCGGTGAGGTGGGGAAGTGCAGCATCTGTGACAGGCTGCCCACAGTCCTTGTCCACTGAAATCTGTAAAGATGAAGCACATCTGCCCAGTGTATGTGCTTCTGCCTTTGGAGGAAACCCTGGTCAGCCTATCTGCACCCTCCCTCCTGGTATCGTTTATGGGCTGTGATGTAAAGCAGAGGAAATGGAGAGCACAAATACTAATCTTATGCTGAAAAGCATGACTTGTCTGGTTTCCTTAGGTACAATTTGTGCTTATCATTCTAGTGCAAAAGTTAGTAGGGCACAGCTGGTTAAACAAACCCTGCCCAAATATAATTTCCGTGCTGTAAGCACAGAGTATTTAACCTTTCATTACTCCATTCCACCCAAACCAAAGGTCTATTTTTTGTGTTCAGCCTTGCCTTTTTCTCAGACAAAATGAAAAAAAAAAAAACAAAACAAAAAACAACCACAACAGATAAAAAATCCTGTAAAACTTACTTCAGAAACAGCTGTACTTAATCTCCAAGTTAAATTTATATCCCATATTTCAGAATGTACTAAGTGCATATTGTGCTTCATCTTCATGTATGTGAAGACAAGAAATGGAACACTGTATATAAAAACAGAAAAATACATTATTCATGTAATAAATGTTGTAATTTCATATCTTCTGGAAAAAAAAAAAAAAAAAAGTGGGCTGCCTACTAGTCACTACACAACCTATTTTAAAATTATGATACAGATTTTTAATGCCTGTCTGCTGCTTTGCCCTGCTTGTTTCATGTTCTAACCAGTAAAAGCATGATCCTGGGGGAAAAAACCCTGAGTGCCCGTAGCAGAGCAGCTCACATTCTTGATTTATAAGCCAGATGCTATAAGAAAGTTTCTTTCAAATTCAGCAGGTTTTGGAGGTCAAACCTTTGCCTTGTATTCTACACATCAAAGCTAAATCACTTTGTGTCTAAAATACACTTGCTCCAGATATTAGAGGCAAAGTAACAGTTGTATGAAACTTTAAAAAAATGTTTTTCTGGCACTTGATAGGCAGAAAGCCTCAAAATGCTAAACACCTCTCACTTCTTGCAATAACTCAGATACTTCCATCACTGACCATGTTCTTTGTTGTCTCCAGATGGATGCACCTTCCTTAACTTGTGGTTCATCCCTTGCCCTGTTGAAGTGCTGCTCATGTTCAAAACTCTTCCAGAGAAGGTCAGTATCTGCTAATGCTAAAAGAGGTTTTGTTCTAGGCACTAAGCCACTGCACTTCTTTCCATCTGCGTTACAATTTAGCTTGCCACTGAAGATAGGGCAATAGCCATCAGTAGTTTTAATCTGGATGCAGCTAGCATGTGCCATTGATGAAGGGTGTTGATGAAGTGTGCCTGCCAGGAAGAAGAGACCTTTGGTCCCCTTGGTTTAGAGGTAGAAAAAAAAGTAAAAGGAAATAGAGCATCCTTTTGTTTAAAGATCAAAAGTAATTAAACCAAAGCACAGCCATGCTGTGTTTCCTTTTCCTATTTGTCAAAGTATTCCCCATCTCACCAGTTTGTCAAGTGTTGTCCCTGTCCTCATGTACAAAAAAGCAGCAGGGACCTTTATATCCTCTGATTTATTTCTGCTGAAATAAGAAGGAGAGGGGACAAGATGGAGAGAGCGCCTGGGCTGGTGCTGGCAGTGCAGGAGCTGGAAATGGTGCAGCATATGGTGGGGGGAAGGACTGCAAGGGCAAGGCTGCCCGGCCATGTCTATCTATTTGGATAGTTACAAACATTGAAAAAAGCACTTCTAAGAGACACTGGGGAAGCAGTTTCTAAACCAGAAGTTGTGACACCAGATGGGACAGTGACAGCTGGGATATCCTGAGCCTGAATAAGATCCAGTGCTTGACCTTGGTGTGGGAGCTCCGGCACCATGCGAGGGAGGTCTCACTTGGTGCCTGGGAGTGATTGTGGTCCAGTTTGCTACTTTGGTGTGTTTACTCAGGGACAATCATCTGAATGGTTTTATTTGTGCATTTGTCTTGTGTGCAGGCTGCTATCAGAGCTCTTCACCTAAGCCTGGTAATTGTTGGTGCATTTCACAACACGGTTTCATATCTCCTGGCTTTTACTCAATTAGGAAACCACCCAAATTGTTTTTGTGCCTTCAACCCTGAGCCTCTGACCCCAGACTTGGGAGGGATTGACAAGATTGTTAAGTAAAAAATATTGCATACTTAAGATAGATGGTTCCAGGTGCAAGCGAGTATGAAATGCTGATGGTGAGAAAGGGACAGAAGGACCATGAAGATAACATTGATGTCAACTGAAGAATAAAGTCAAGATGCAATTCTAGCCTTCTTTTCCCCTTTGTCCTGTTCCATTTTATTGACTGCTGTGCTTCAGGAGCATGCCCACAGCATCACAGATCTGTTGCAGTCTCACAGAGAAGCAATATACCTACCAGGCTCAGGAGGTCAGGGAACAGAAAACATGGTCCAAAAATTCCACCTCTACCAAGTGTCTGTTAAACCATCTGATAAGCCCATGATGAGTTCCTCTTTATCAGAGATCAAAAAAGGCAGGCTTGGGTTACTCAAGTAAAGCTGTCACTTGATTCTTTTTCCAAAGAGTGAAACAGCTGAGGTGTATGTCATCCTGCATGAGCATGTATTTGTGCAGAAATAGTACCAGTTCCCCTAGCAGCTTTGGCCTGTTGTTCAAGTTAATCTGTACTACAGGAGCAGAATTAAGGGCCACTGTGCTGCTGG
>NW_008626566.1:0-29922 GCF_000691845.1 Merops nubicus
TGCAGGTGCCCCCGGAGGTACCGGGGCTGGGCGAAGGGGTTTCTTGGCGATGACGGGCAGCGAAGCGAGGGGACCGGCCCCGGTGCCCGTGCGCTGCCCGCGGGGGCGGAGCCGCTCCAGGTAGCTCCCGTACGTGTGGGCTCATCCCTGCTGTGAATACACCCCCACTGCCTTCTGGTTTGGTTTGCTTTTGTTTTTTTTTTTTTTTAAAAAAAGGAGACTTCTGGGAATAAATCCTGAAAACCAAAACGTTTCACTCACACTCCCCTACAAGAGACCAGACAGACAATTAAAGACTAATTGCAAAAGGAACACATGAAAAGCTCTATTACCTGTTAAAGCTTTATTTAGCATTTATTTAAGTTGCCTAAATAGTTTAAGATACACACTGGAACTAGCAATCACCATATCAGCATTGTGTAACTCTCCACCGTCAATGACAGACAAGTGACAAATTGGGGGTTCTCATAAAAAATAAAATCAATGTTATTTTTGCATAAAAAAAGAAACAAAATTCCAGGGTTTATCTGGTTATTTCCATTTAAAAAAAAACTAATATTTAGGTCTTAGTCAACAAAATAATCTTTTCAGTCCCGTACAAAATGTTCCCTTTAATTAAATTTATTTAAATTATCTACGCTCCCTTGGGATGGAGGCCTTGTTAAACCTTGTGGGTGCAGATTACTTGCATCCATCTAGCCCCAGAATGGGTACGAGCTTTACATCACATCTGCCCACGGTGCCAAGCTAATGACCAAATAAATTAAGCAACAGGGTAATCTTCAGTTGTGAGTCAAGGAAACTGCTTGCACAAAATGTAAACTGAAGTAGAAAGAACCCTACCTAGGAAGTGTTAATAAAAATGGGAGGTATCTCTGTGTTGGGGTTTTATGGATATTTGCTAGCAGAGATATTTGCTAGCAGAGCTGATAAACAAGATGCCAAGTTTCTGGAGTTAAGCTTGGATCAGAGTGAATATGTCATCTGCATCATCTGTCACTTCAGTCCTTGGGTTTTGCTTTTCCAGGAGAGTGGCATCACAGGGAACAGTGCAACAAGCACTTAAAAAAAAAAACCTAAACCCACAGTAGGGAAACCTTCCAGAAATATTTCCATCTAAATCTGTGGCCTCCTGTCTCTTTCATTACTTCCAGCAGAAGTGCTTTCTGTAATTGCTTATCTCCTCTTGCCCTTTAGTCTTTTTAAACCACATACACCAGAGCAGAACACATAGCCAGGATAATTCCCATTTTTCCTTCAGCAACTTATTAGCATAGCAAATCACTGACTCGGTGCACAGTTACAGCACCAAGGAGGAATAATAGTTCCACCTACAAGAAAATATTCTCAGAACTGATGTCAACTCCTTTATATACGCATCCGTATCATTCCTGAGAAAACAGATTTTGAGACGTAGGTTTGTGAAAGAGAGGGAGGCTCTGACACTTCCAGGACAGAGCTGAGAAGTCAAAGGGAATGAGAGAATGGCAGAAGAGCAGCTTCCAAATGGGAAGAGAGGAGCCAGGGTGTCTTAAGTATCTGGTTATTTGTGCCCCGTTGCCATGGTTCGGAATGAACAGCACCCCTCAGGCCGGGCCGTGTTGGTCAGTCGTGTGGGGCCATCTCCCACCCTGCCCCCTCTGGCCACGGCCATGAGCAGAGGTTCCAGCACGGGCAGGAGCACAGAAAGGTTCCCCCGTGTCCTGCTGCAGCCAGCACCGCTCGTGGCTTTGGGACCTCCTGAGACACGTGTGACCTCTGAGTACTCACGCTACGTGCGCAGGTCCTGCGTACAGCGCCGTGCCTTCTGAGAGCCAGGCAGGCCAGGGGCTGCCTCAAGTCCAGGGGCTTCAAGTCAGCCCTTCAGCCCCGTTCTCCACCGCTGGCAGCCGCCCGTGTCCTCCGAGGAGCCAGATCCTGCTGGAACACGGAGTTTGCTCTGGAAATGCCTCTGGGACACACAGACATGCTTCGTTCCTGCATCCCAGCTGATCCGGCCTGGTTACAAATAAAACACCAGGCTGCCCACACCTACAGGACTGGGTTGGTCTTCTGAAATATCCATGGGTACTTCAGGAATATCAACACAAATCACCTACAGCATGTAAAGGCTTCAAAGAGTAGGTGAGGGGAGATCACCGCTCCTGACTGTGGTCCAGAAATCCAGTCCAAGTTCATCTCGGTCACATCCACACCTTATTACTTCTAGCCTTTGGCATTACAACCACTTGTTCAAACATCTCTTTGGTGAACTAGGGAGCCAAAAAATTCACATAAAACCTCAATCGACTCTCTGTGTTTTGTATGTGTTTGTACTGCAAGCTGACATGAAGTTTGCACAACAGCAAGGAAAAAAATCTGGCTGTAATAAACAAGATGTTGTCTCTTAAATAGCCAGAATCCCTACAGGAAGATATAAAAACACTCAGTCTTTTCACTCCCATATACCACCAGATCATCTCCTAGGTGGATTCTATTAAGTGTGACCATAGAAAAAAATACATATTGCTTACGATGTTTGTTATCTAAGAAATAAATGCCTGTGGAAAAAAATGTTCTGGTATAATCCTGTAAATGTGAGATGCTACTTTTCTTCACACTCCAGCAGCCTGAAAGGACCCGGGGTCTGCCGTCCCTTCAGTGCCTAATGAAAGGCACATCTATTTGTGTAGCCTGGGGAGCTTTGAAATAGAGTTGGGTTTTTTCTGCAAAGGGAAAGGGAGATTTACTGTTTTGCTGGCTGTTTAATTTTAATTTTTGCAATTTTTGGCAAGAGCACCCGGAGCTGTGGATAACTGACTGTAGTTTGTCTAAAGCTAAATAAATGTGTGCTTTATGACCCTTCTTCTACAACCAGGGTTGCATTTTAGCCTTCACCTGAGCAATGGCTGAAACTGGTACTTGCTTACAGAGCAAGTTACAGAAACTGGTAACAGGATGAGTAAAAATAGCTTTATTTTCGTGTATACACCTGTTTTGGAGTGAGATGACCAAGCAACATGACAGCAACTGCATTTTGTGAGTCTCATAATGAACAACCAGGTTTTAGCTGTTTGAATAATAGCAGCTGACAGAAACAAAACTTTTTCAGCTTGCAGAGCTCTGTCTCCTCAGAAACATCTCCGGCCAGACCCCAAAACTCCCTTTGACACAGAGAAAAAGAATGTTAAAGGCTACATGGAAACAAAGAGCTGGTGACATATGCTCCAAACCCACATCAAAGAGTCCTGCCCATGACAGGAAGCAGCTCAGGGCTGTTCCCGCTTCCCTCCTGCAGCAGATGGAAGCACAGGAAAAAAAACACAGTCTTAGATGAAGTGAAAAGGTGTTTGGCCAAGAGATAATGAGGCATGTTCCACAGGTCTGTTGGAACAGGAGATTACTGACCTCCAGTAACATTTAATTCTGTGATCAGAGACCCTGTGTGGAAGGTCTTGACCACTGCCCTCAAGAAATTTTCAGCATGAACAACAGTTTAGCAAATGACTTTGTGCAAGACAAGGTGTTAGAGCATTTGTTTGGTGAGCCAAGAGTGCTTTTAAGCAGGATGGTCATGTCCCCTGTCTAGCCAGTGTTTCCTCCTACCCTACAACTGCTCCAATGTTGCCTGATGCTTTCTCATGTTTTCTTTCAGAAAATAGGTAGCTCAGAGTCCTTAATCCACCAACCAAATGCATATGCCGCAGTTTGCAGTTCTGTATCTGCTTAATAGAAAACACTCATTATTAAAAGAACATTGTCTGTCCAACTATAATTGCCATTTTGAAAGAGAGGATGCATTTAGGCATAATTTGGCAGTGATACCAATGTCACCATTTGCCTCGTGAGAGGCACTACAGGAGCTTCCGTGATTGCACGTGATCCAGGGAACGTCTTGGCCAGTTACACGAGCACCAACTTAGCTCAGTTTTAGAGAGTTAATGACTGCAGCCAGAAACCAGACAGACGTTCAGTTGGGGTAGGAAAAGCTTCACACCCTCTTCTCCAGTTTTGGCACAGCTATTTATAAGCTGTGTTCAGTGGCTACTGTAACGTGGATTTGGATCACGTGATGTTTATGGTCCTGAATGAAGATAAAAATACACGGAGAGCAGCTAAACTCCATTTCCAGTTTGTCTGTGTCCATTAATTAAAACTCCAGCTCATTATCCTTAGTCGTTTCTGTTCCAGCACTTGGAAGGATACTATATATGGACTGGTGCCGTGCTGTGATGGTCTCAAGACACAGGCAAGACAAGACCCACTGGCAGATCAACTAGTGTAGCTGGAAATATGTAAAAAGCCTTTCTGGTTTGGTTGTTCTGTTTGTTTTTTTAACTTTTGCTACTTCTGCAGAGATCAAAGTTTGCTGTTAAGGGAGCTGTGCACCCCCAAAATTTGCCTCACAGTTCTAATCACTCTAGTCAGAAGACAATACTATCCTTTTGTTCCCAGAGAGAAGGAGCAAATTAGCATGTTTAGCACACAGAAAAGATAACAAAAACCTTCATGTTATGTGGAAGGTCAACAGGAGATGGAAGGACCTGTCTGTTCTCCATGACTGCGGTGAACAGGACAAGGGCTTAAAATGCAGCAAGGATAATTCTGACTGGAAATTAGGGCTAATTTTCTAATTGCAAGGATCATTAAGCATTGAAATAGACTGTGTGTAAAGACTCTGATGCCACCATCCATGGCGACCTGTAAGAAGCATTTGTCATAAATAAAATAGAAACATTTGGGCCTGATTTTGGGCACTGGGGTAATGGCTTGGAGATTCCTTGTGAAATTCATAGCAGGCCTATGAAAACAGATGCAGCTTCTGCACCAGAGCAGCAGCATTTTGCAGAGGCTGCAGTAAGACACAAGCCCTGCTGCAGATTACTGTTTCCTAGATCAACATGTCTTAAGCTCTTGAGGCAGATGGAAGATTATTACCTCTGAAAATTTCTCCCAGCTGATTGTGAATCTTACTATTAAAACATTTAACTCAGGACACTATAAAGTTGACATAAATCATGTTTGTTCTTCTGCACCTGCACTGGTAGGTCACTGAAAGAATTTGCAGCAGACACCTGAGGTGTCTGTAAGGAAGAGAATGTTGCTTCACCTTCACCTCACTTGGGAAATCTTCAAAAAAATGCTAGTTCTAAAGCCATGATAAGTATTTTACAAGCCAACAAAATAAGTAAAGCACCTCAAAGTAAAACTGTCAGAAGTTTGATGAGTTGATTTAATATGGTATATATTAAAGAGTACAGTTTTAGTCATAGTCATTTTTATGAAAGGAAAAAGCTTCGGTTCACTCAATTTGTTTCTGTCAAATACACTGCAGCTCTTAGCAGTGATGGAATAAATGATATTTAGTGAAAATGCTAAAATAGTCCCATGCCTTGCATCAACCCCTGGCAGTGCTAACAGAACATGTCAGGTTCTTCTCCAGCAGGGCACGTCTCCTGGGCTACTCGCACCATAAACCAGTATAGATTTTTTTATATTGTTTGCCTACCCCAAAATCCAAAGCTCTGCGTGCTGCTCTGAGCAGGTATTTTGTGAACAGCAACACTGAGGGAGGGGAAACAGCACTGTAATGTTTTCTGGACGTAACAGCACAGAAATGCTTCCTTTCCTGTATCTCTGGGTTTTCGTTGGTGATACTGAGCCCTCTGAGACAAGTCAGGTATAACCTGACCTTTAGCAGTTGGTTTAGATGGAGCTGAAGACCCCAACTAAGACCAGCAAACACCCAAGAGCACAACACCCGCCGCTCCCACTGAAATGTGTTAGTGACAGAAACTGCCACATCTTGTAGAAGTGAACCTCGCAGCAGGAGATGTGGAAATGGAGCAACTTTCAGACAGGAGGCATGTCAGACGAGCGTGAAGAAGGAAGAGGATGTGTCCAGCCAGAGTTTAGACACAATAGCTGCGGAATTGTGTGAGAGTATTTTAAAAGCACTATTCGTATCTCTGGTAGGATCTTCCAACTCTGGTACACTATCCCAAGAGGACATGATTATCATGAACCACAGCAAAGCTCCAAATCCTTTTTTTCCATGACATTCCTACACTGTTTGCTCCACCCTGATTCATTTTAGGAAGCTGATAAGACAGCTGTGAAAATACACCACGTAAAGCACTCTCCTATTCCAAACCAGCTGGCAGAATCTGCACCTTTTTTTCTCCCAAGGGAATAAAGATTATTGTTTATTCCACTTTTCAAAAGGCATGCAACCCAAAACATAACTTTCTCTTAATTAACCCAACTGGTACTGTGAAGTAGGTGTGCACTGATACAACATTTCTCCTTGCAATAATCAGCAAAGCAGCTGCCTCCGAACCATGTGTGGGCTATACTCAAAAAGTTTTTCCCATTATGAAAGGGAGTGTGGGTCTTTCCTTTGATGAAAGCACTCATCATTTTCACTGTTCCTCTTCGGTGTCTCCTGTCACCATTACTGTGTTTCTCATTTGACAGCTCCCTGTCACCAGGTGACACCTGCACAGAACTGCAGAGCTGCTGTGTTCACCCCGCTGCCGTACAGAGAACACTTAATGGCAGTTTTTTTCAGCGTCATGTATCTTAAAGGCAAGAACTTGATCAAGACACAGGTTGCTTGGCCTGTCATGCTCTGCTCTGTTTGTACACCCTTCCTACAGTCCTGCCCAACTGCTCTGTTATTTTACAGAAACTTCTTTCTTGTGCTTCCCTGAACTGCTGCTGTTGGGTCACACCCCGGAGACGCCTGCAGTTCAGTGACAGATCCCTCTGCCAGAGAAATCACTGCTCTGGGATGCAGCACAGGAATCCAGATCTTTGGGACAAGTGACGCTACAGACATACTTGAGCTGAATTTACAAAGTGAAAAATGATGCTCTGATGCTGCAGTTCCTCCTTAGAGGTTCCCTTACTTCAGCTGATCCCAGCTGGTTGCTGGCAGCTACTGTCCCAGCCTTTGGTTTTTGCAAGCAAGCAACCCACAGGTGCCCACACGGGAGAGAGTCCTCCCTCCCTCTCGATCCAGATGTGATGCCTGCAGCCTAAGTCTGCAACTGAGAAATGAACCTTGCTAATGGACTTACAACTCCACCAAGCAATCCTGGAGAGCTACAGATTGCTTCTGCTGCCAGCAGAATCACTGTGTGCATGCTCCTGGCAAAGGATCCCAGGAATAGCTCCAGATCACCTGCATTAGAATGCATCCTGGGATGGGCAGGGCTCTCTGCCACAGCTTCCAGGCCCTTTCACTGCCACTTTAACCAGATGCAAAGTCAGTGAAACATTCACCTAAAGGAAATGTATCTCTTAGGATGCCAAAAAAATACAGATTGCAGGTTCTAAATCACTGTGTCGTCTTGCACGGATCCCAAGAAAAGATAATTTGGGGGCTGGTACTGAACTGGAAGAAATGCACTAAAGGTGCTCTGCTGCTCTGTCCCTAGGAAGGATTTCTGTGTGCAAATCCCCTGGGAATGTTATTGCTTTCCTCAGCATCCACAAAGGACAGTAGGGGAATGGAACCACCGATGGCGTGGCTGTGTGGCTCGTGCCTCACTGAAGCTTCCTGGGGGTTTCTCCTCTGAAAGAGGGTGATTTGATAGAACAAACCACTCTGTGTGCAACCAGTTATTGCCCGAGTGCTCCAGAGCTGAAGCCCAGAGAACTCAGAACACCACCTGAGCCCTACAACTCATGCCTATAGCTCTGTCATGTCATTTTCCATTATGAAGATCTGTTGTGTAACATCAGATATTTTGCAGGTTGTTTTCTTTTTTGTTTTTTGTTTTTTTTTAAGGTAAGTCATATTTGAACAGAATCAAAAATAAGCAAGAGCTAAAATATCTGCAGTGCTGGGGCTGTGCCAAACACCCACAGAATCTGTACCCTGTACTCAAGTCTTGTCAAGTAGCTCAGCACATCTTTATTCTAATCATTTACTTTCATTTTATGCCTACCAGAGAATTGTCCTGATTACTCAAGCAAAGCACAGCAAGAAAAGTACAGAACCCATTTGGTCAGCTTTGGGCACTTGGTGCTGCTCTCAGTGCTCTCACCTCCACAGCACTCTTCTGCTGAAATATTTAGGGAATGTGCAATGACACACAGAGTTCCTGACTCTTCTTCCAAAAGGGCTTTTCAGTAACTAATAACCAAGCAGAGAGGTGGCAAGAACTGGTGGAGTTGTGATGGCACTGCAGGTACAGATCAGAAAGGCTCATGGTTAGGAACTCTTGCAACACAACTCAGCCTGGGGTTTACCACCTGCCACCATCTCCTGTCATCCTCATGACCATGGACACCTGGGTGTTGCAGAAGATAACCAAGCAAGAGCCCTCCTTCTCCAGAGACAAGCTCTGCAGATCTAACCAGTGTCAGGTTAGGTGATAACCCACACGGCGTCAGGCTTTGCTCATCTCCACACAAAGAAAGGAGCACAGAGGAAAACTGGGGAAGCAGCTCAGGGAAGGAGCCCCACAGGGAGCTCAGAGAAAGGGAGCACCCAAACCTGCTCCTGCCAGCACCCCCAGCTGCACCTGGGACAAGGGACCTGCGGCCGCCTCGGCTATTGGGATGGTGGATTGGGCAACCCTGTAACAGGCACCAGCCTCTGCAGAGGAATCCATGCAGCAGTCTGCTTACATGGCATGTTTCAGAGGACCAGCATCACCACTGGAACATTTCTGAAGTCTTTATGAAGAGTTCAAAAACCACTGCTCTAAGCAGAACAGAGCGAGGATACTCTGACTAATGAAATGAGGTCTCTGGGAAACTTAAGCATTAACAAATCCTCGTGTGTTGTGAGGAACTGAAGTAGCTCACTTTGTTCATGTCAGAAAAGAAAGAGTGATTCACCAGGAATCTGCATGCCATCTTCAAGCATGAAAAAAATAAAAACAAGAAAAAAATCTGCAACCCAAAGGCCTCCCTGGCCCCAAGAGTGCTGTGATCAGGGGTGAACGCTGTCCCTGTGGCAAGTGTTGCTACACTGGATTTATGAAGGCATTTGAAAATTGGCACTGGGGGGGGGAAAGAAAACAAACTAACAAAAAACACCCAAAAAAGGGTGGCAAAACCTTCACCTAAACCATAAACAATGGCACCACTATTTGATGGCTCCCACCACAGCCACAGCCACGGGGACACCTGCTGTTGTACCGTGTTTGCTGTGCCTGATGCAGCTAAAGCTGGATTTTTTTTTTCTCAGAACTTCCTAATCTCTCTGCTGCAATGAAGTGCTCTAAACTCAGGCCTGTATGGTGGTAACACAGCACCCCTTACCCAAGGCCTTGAATGCACTGTGGCATAAGTGACTTTGCCCAGACATATCATCAAAAGCTAAAGGGAAGGGACTGGCTGCTGTGTCTAGAGAGCATGAATTAATGCCAGCCAGGTTCTCTCCTCTCCTGTGAAAGGCCATACTGCAAACTGCTTCCCTCGAGGAGGCTCTGTAAGTGGAGTTGTTCTTTGTAACCACTCCAGTTTGGAACTGAGACTGTTTCTGTACTCAGTCACCAGAGCAGAAGGTCATAATATTTTTTCGACCTCTTCTTTTGGGGCAAATATCATGCTCAACAAGAACAGCCCCTCACAAGAAACATCAGTCAACTTTTTGCTTGATTTAATTTTTTCTTTTATAAATTTGTACTGTTGGATAATTTTTCCTATTTAAGAAATACCTTAGGAGTGAATTTAGGGACAGAGACTTCAATCTTTTAAGAAGACTTTTAAGAAAGAAAGAATTAGCTGGTGAAGGCAGTACAGCCAAAAGGACAGCAACAACACGGACATGGTAAAAATGAGTTCTGCAGCCTGCAGTTTTAAACAGAGATGGAAATCATCCAAGGGAGCAACAACTCTTCCACCAAGAAACCTCCCTGTATGCAAAATGAAAAGATAATACCTTTTCTTTGCCACTTACAGAATAAAGACTCTTCCCTTGACTAGGTGATGTGCAAAGAGAGAATAAATGTCATTTCTTCATCTGGAGCTCAGACAGACAAAATAACACTCCTGACTAGTTTGTTCTAGTCAGAATCAGGAGAAAGGCACTAAAAAACCAGCCTGTTTTTCCTGTAGATTCACCTCCGTACACCCCAAATTATGCTCACTTTTCTAAGAGATGCAGATCATTCACACTCTCTTGCTGAACAAACACCAGCAGCCAGGCCCCTGGCACCAAGGAGAGGTGATCTGCCCCATTTCTTACTCCCAGCACCCCTGACTAGGAAGGACAGGGAATGTTGAGTCTACCAAAACAAGGAACACTATGATGGTATGGTCAACTAGAAGGTGGAGACTAGAACAAAGATAACAGCAAGATCAAGGCAATCAAACAGGAAATTACACATAAACTACCCATGTCAGGGAAATGCTGAGGACTCCTGTTACTCCAGAGCAATACTGGACCAGTGGCTGACTAAGGTTGCCCTGAATTGGTCATGATGAATCCTTACATCCAGAGATCTGAGAGTACAACCCCACTGTAACACCAGTGCTCTTCTGTGGACAGTGCTTGAAGTTTGTCTCCACCCCACCTCTTAGCCTGCCTACCCTCAGACAGTTTCCAGCAGAGGCGGCCTACATTCTACCATTGAGTTAATGAGTGACTCTTTAAGTGTTCCTCAGGTCACACTGTTAATAAACCTGCAAAGAAGTGTGATCTAAGAGGCAACAGTAACCTTGTAGTCCAGCTGTAGAACAGATTCATGAGTTGTGTCTTGAAAAAAAATTTAGGTGAGAAGATTAAAAGTCAAATCAAAGGTGAGAACAACTAACTTGAGAGAAAAAAGAAATAAAACAATCTTCAAATCAAAGCATTCACAAGCTTACAGTTAAGGTAGAAAGGAAGAAGCTGAAATAGTGCTTAAGAATTCAGATTTGAGCAGGAACTAGAATATTCCTCTAGAGAACAAGCTGTGATTTCACTGTGTCCTGGTGGAATGTTATCTCTGCTTTGTGCTTTGCTCCTTACACATGGGTAATAAATAGAGACTCCTTGTAGCTTGGTGAGATGATTTGATCAAGGCTGGATTTATTAGAATAGGAAAAGTAAGGAAACACAAAAAACTACCTCAGAGCCTGAGCAACTATTATGGGAAACAGTCATCTGTTAGAGGCAGCAGGATGATTTTTCTTTGCTGGAGGACAGTGAGACCCTGGCAGGAGGTGCAAGAAGCCCAAGCTGGATTCATGGGAGAGAGGAGATTCACTGAGAGGTGCACATGGCCAGTAGTTGCTAGAGTCTGAAAGAAATGTTCAATTATTACTCTTTCAAGCATATGGTAGATAATTCCTACACCTTGGGGAAAAGGGACTATCTAAACAAATGTCTGGGTACCAGAATTTCTGGGAAGCCACAGAACATGGTACAGCATGTGCTGGACCCAAACTAACACAGAAAACTGGGCCAGAGAGTTTAACATCTAGATACATTTTTTATATGGCAAAAAAAGATACACTTGGCAGTTTTAATGTCACCTACCAAAAGCATTCTTAATACAGGCCTACAGTATTCAAATTATCATCTCTTACCTTATAACTCCCTGCAAATTGCTTTTGGGGTTTTAGACAATGTCCAAAGCAGTCAATGGGAGTGGTTTTTGAATGGCTTCCAGGAGAGCCATTAAAGTTCCTTCTTGGCTGCCTTCAAAACATGCTGCAAGTTTCAGCTCTGGAACCTGTGTGTATGAACAGAAAAATATTTGATCAAGTTAAAGAGGAAAACATTCTTCAAATGTGCTTTGCACGGTCCAGCAGTAAAGACACAGCACAACAGCAAATGACTGAGGACAAAGGAACTGTTAATTCTAGTAATCCATTTTATATTCAACTGTAGAAATAATATTTATGACAGTCAAGAAGCATTAAAAAAAAAAAAAAAGCCCAGCACCAGGAAAACCATTTACAAACTGCAATATTTGAGAATGATTTCATATAAAGAAAAGATTAAGTGCAGCAAGACGTGTAACTGGAAATGAGAGAAAGAGTGAAATGTCTTAAAATTTACCATTTGAGGAATACAGAACAGGTTTTGCCAAGAATTATTCACATACATCTGCACAATCCCCATCCATCTATTTTTACATTTTTGTGGGCCAATAAATAGAGCTATGTATTGTCAATCCTAAAAATAAGCACTTAAGCTTTAAACCACATTTGTACCACAGTATAGAAAAGAATGATTATGGTCAAATTAACCTTTCTTGCTGCTTCTGTAGCTTCAGCCATATTAGACTGAGGGCACAGCATAACCTTTTCCTCACCCTCAGACAGGAACAAGAAAAAACACACGAGAAAAATGGTTGGATGACCTTCTTCAGAGACCCCTCAGCCTAATCTTCCTGCTTTTGCCTCCTCTGAACTCCTTCCTCCAGGGGCTTTGCATCCCAGGTAAGCTGTTCTACCCTGCAGCACACAGGTTTTTCATGAGGTCATACTAGAGACATCCATGGTCCTTGTTGTCCTCCAATGCTCAAGATGAAATACTGGAAATCTACTGAAATAGCAAAATTCCCATGCCTTGGAAAGACATTTCCCACTGTAAATTCCAGAGTCATTTGCAGAACTGTCCATCTGCTTAATTGTCCATCCCAGTTGTTGGTTTCTGGCGGCGTTACCTTCCGTGCATACCTAATAGTGGACTTGCTCTACTTAGTTAATTGGCTTTCAGAGCAGCTACTGTATACCAGGTAGAGATACTTGAATAGGCTTGAGGGTGCCTAAATAAAATACATGCTAATTTATTTCCTTACAGGCAAGCTTCAAAAATGAGAGACATTTCTCCAAAGTAATTTCTCAAACATGTGTTTACCACTGGTCATAACAATCCAGTACTCCAGGGATGGAGCAACTCCCCTGGGAACCCGTGCCACCACCCTCAGAGTGAAGAAGTTCTTCCTCATTTCTAATTTAAATGTCCCCTCTTCCAGTGTGAATCCATTACCCCTCATCCTATCACTACAAGCCCATGCAAAAAGCCCCTCCCCAGCTTTCTTGTAGGCCCCCTTCAGACACTAGAAGGCTGCAGTAAGGTCTGCCCAGAGACTTCTCTCCTCCAGGCTGAACAACCCCAGCTCTCTCAGCCTGGCCTCGCAGCAGAGCTGCTCCAGCCCTCAATGCTGACAGTATGGAATCATAGAACCACTATGGTTGGAAAGGACCTCTAGGAACATCAATCCCAACCTGCATCCCAACATTTCCCAAACCACTATACCATAGACTCCAGTGCTACATCTCCTTGGTTTTTGAACCCCTCCAGGGATGGTGACTCTACCACCTCCCTGGGCAGCCCGTTATATAGTCCCAAATGCTGCTCCTACAGTCCCAAACTCTCTTATTTACAGTACCAGTGTATTACTGGTATTGACAAACCCATTCTGCAGTGGATACCATTAAACCAGTCATTTATTCAGCCAACACTACTTCCATGCAGCTTTATTCAGTTGCCATTGACATTTCCTATAGTTTGTTTAATTCACAGCACTGACACCTATAGGGGCAAGCTGGGCAAATCAACCCCCTTTGGAGACTACAACCGACCACCAAAGGCAGCCAGAGCTCTCAGGGCTGCCTGCATTTGGTTAGAATACACAGGAAAATTTTAGCAGCATTCACTTTTGTTTTTCTATTTAGAAAACAAATGCTAAATCTTCTGAGGAATAGTCAAGAGCTCTCTTGCCATTACCAGGAGCCATACATTAACCTCATCATCAACAATGGAACTAAAACCCACAGTTTCTGGAGTGAAGCTGAGCAGATGAGTGTTGCTGAGCTGTCAGGACAGTTGTTGAGGGTAGGAGCTGCCAATCTAAAAAGACTTTTGCCTTTCAGCTAACCATTTTATTCACATGCAGTAAAGGTCCTCCCCCAGTTCCTCGCTCCCAACCGCCCTTCCAGATGCTATTTTTGCTAAACGTTCATGACAAATCTGTTCAGTGCTGTAGGAAAGCCAAAGGTTCTCCACACCAGCCATTCAGCTACATCTGCCACGGCTCCACTGAAAACACTGCAGCTCCACTGCTGGGGCTTTTGACAGCACAGCGTAAACACAACTGCAGGCAAACAAGTTAAAAGTGTAATGAAAAGGTACCAGCTGGAGAAGGAGTCCAGGGCATTGTTCCCTCTGCTTTATGCAGGGACTTACCCTCGTGCAGGCAGCTCACAGGGTTTCCCAAGAAGTAACGTTGATGTGTTTTATGAACACTTTGCCTTGGTGTTAATAACAACCCAATAGGTGATGCAAAAGAAAATGAGGCCCATGGCAAAGAAAGCTCAGACATAAGTGATAAACAAAATCAAACGGGTGCCTCAATTCCCTCATTTCCTATTGCTTAAAACCTTGACTTTCCAATTCTAACACCCTTTTCACTGCTTTAGTGCCATTTTCTATAGACTTTTGCTTTGTTGTTTAGAAGAAATAAGACAAGCAAGTTCTTCTCTCCTCCACACTTCATCATCAGTAGGAGAATTTGAAGAAGTCAAAAAATTTTGACAAAAATATTTTTATTAGAAAAATAAGATTTCATTTAATTTCAATGTGGAAAAAGAGAAACGTGTTCAGGCTTTCCTAGAGTGAGCATTTCCCCCTGACATACACACACACTTCACTTCTATGTTCCAAATTCTTCTCGTTGGAGGGCAGTATGAATGTGGGATATGCTGTCAAGATTTGGAACACTTTCCAAATGAAAATAACTTCCAGTTTTGAAAGTAACACTTGAAGTACTTACCAGGTGTTAAATGTTTGATGCATTCATTTTTAAAGTGACAGTATGACCCTGAAGCTGTTTTTAGGCTCTTTCAGTACAAAATGTCAAGTTCCTGCTCCAAAGAAGACTCAAGAGCTCTTCAGGACCAACAGCCATGTTTCTGGAATGGAGAAGAGAAGATTGGTTACACAAGGGGACCTCAACACCCTCCAGGCTCAGCTGCACACTGGGGTTGAAGGACATCAGCCCTACCAACATACAGAGAAATAGGTTGTACCACTATGTTATCCTAAAGATCTATGGTAAAAGACATACTAATATAAGAGTAGCTCATACATTTTTTTCCTTGATAAAGCATCAAGTGCAGAACTTATGTGATTACATGATAAATTATGTAGTAATAATATGATCCTGCAATAAAAATGGAAATCCAGTGGGCAGCCTGTAAACAGTAAGTTTTCCTCAAAAACAACCTGTAAATATCTGCAGAGGAAGCAGCATCCCTGGAAAACAATGATTCATAGATCTTTTTTTTTCTTTCTTTCCTTGACATGCTGAGCATAAAAAGGAGCTAACATGGATAGTAGCTGCTAGCATGTTTGTCTTACACCGATTTCACATCTGAGAAGAAAGGGAATCCTTCAACCAAACAGTAGATAAATATTTGTCCTGGTGGGTTTCTTCCCCTTAGATGGAGCACTCTCATTTCCAGTCACTTATCCCCCGTGTGTCTTGCCTTTTAATGTTGTTTCTCTTGTTCAAAATTCATTAAATGAACATTTTGCCATGAAGGGATTCCCACATAACCTGGAACGTGTTCAGATGACACTCAGGGGGACAGCCAGCACATAAAGAGAGCACAGAATGTAAACAGAATTTAGTCAAATGTGTGTGTGTCTTTCCAGGATGGATTCTCCCGGCGTAACTCATGTTGGGTGGCGTGCTGTACAAGTGGATCCATTTAACCTAATGGCATCATTTACATAAGAAATTAGGGACAGGTTTTCTACAGTGATCACCACCTGGCAAATCCATGCTGCTCACGAACCAATATTTCAAAATAAACTCCCAGAGTCCTGATTTTGCCAGATGTTTGACATACTTTTCAAAATCTGGTTCTTATTCACTGGGAATACAGGTGGAGGGATGGCAAAGAACAGGGCACTGCAGATGTGTGCACACAAATATAAGGCCAGATTCCACCTGACACAGCATTAAGCTCATTGCATAAACAGAGTGAAAGCATTACAGTAAATAAAGGCATGACCTGCTTTATGGGACACCTCTTCACACCCTTATTTCAGCCTGCTTTCCTCATACCTGTGCAGAGAGGAGCACAAGAAAGAGAACTATTCAGAGCTTTATTCTGTGAAGAAGAGCTGAAGGCAGTTCAAGAGTTTAGAACACAACAATAGGAGTCCAAAGGTGTATCTGCAGTGCTCCAACAGCTCCCTTGTGTGCCTCCTCATCCTACAGCACACACCACACCTCACAAGGGTTAGGGATGGGCCAGCCACTAGATGAATGACAGATGCTCTCCATTAACCCCTCTCCCTTCCCAAAGGGGAATAGACAGGGAATAAGGGAGAAAGACTTATGGATTGGAAAAGAAAACTAAAACAGCTTTCATGAAAATAACAATAAAATATATTAAAAAAAAAAAACAATATCAAACCAAATCCTCTGCTGGTAATTATGTCACTGTCACCACTGATGCTGTGGAGCAGGCACTGGGGAAGTCTCAGACTGGACTCAGTGGCAGATGGGAACTGGATTCAGGAACACATGGATCAGGATCAAAGGCAGGATGGACAGAGCCCTCCCCAGACACCAGCCATTGAAGAAGGGGCTTGACCCTGACCATCCTTCAGCTTTGTGCTGAATATTCTGTACATGGGGGGGAATCCCTCCTTGGGCAGTTTAGGGTCATCTGTCCTGTCTGCTCCCTCCACAACCTTTTACTTTACCCCAAAATGAGACCCAAGATTTGCCAGTGACCTTGATCTGCACAGAAGCAAGTATCAGCAAGAGACTTTCTGCTCACCCCAGCCCTTAACATGGAGTGTGATCACTGCTAGAGCAGAGACTGTCTGAAAAGAATCTGCTGTTAACTTCAGCAAGTGCAGCTAGCAGAGACTGAGCTGAAAGTAAAAATCACTGAACACAACTACTCCTGCTCTACTCCCCCTATCTGGGGGCTTATACTCCTTTCCTAGATGGTAAACCATGCATGACATTCAGGCTTGAAGGGTAGTATATGTGTAGCTAGGATTTTCCCACAAATTAAGGATTTTTTTCCTCTGATCCACTTCAAATACCACAGACATTTGTAACACATACTTATACCTTGTCATGTTGATACTGGATCTTTAGCCTCACTGCAACCAAATATTTAAAATACAACTAAAAAATTGAACATAGATGTTAATGCACTGCCACTCTGTCCTTTATCATCTGCAGATAAATTATACAGACAGAATCCCTCCAGAAGTATAGAAAAAAACCCAAGATTTTAAATTGGATTGACAGCAATGGTCATTCACAGGCAGTAAGTACCCACTCATGTATCACACAGACTGTGGATAAATGGGAAATTGTTACCTTCAGAACTGTCAGTTCCTCACCTGACATTTACTACAAAAGATTAAAAGAACCAGTTACAGCTGACAACAGGCTGGATTGAAATTGTACAAAGTGTGAAGAATCTGGTCTGCTTCAGTGAAGGCTGAGACACATGCACCAGATTAAAAGAAGGGTGGTCAGTTATTTTGAAGGTAATAAAAACCTATTCTCTCAGAACAACAAAGATCAGCTTTCACAACCTGTTTGGTAATAGGTGGGATGTGAAATTACTTCCCCTGACAATGAGCATTCTTGGGGGAATAGTAAATGCACAGCACAACAGAAGAGCAAATTTGAAATTAAAGCACACAGGGCATTTTTAAGTGTCATCATTTGTTAATGCCAACATATGTGACTAATCAGAGTCAATTTAGTGTTGATGGTAAGTATGTAATTTTTACAAGGATTGAGTAATGTTAAATATCACTGTGGGCAGGTGTGATTGTTATTTAAAAGAAAACTGATACCAGATATGCAGGGCCACATCTACAGCTAGTGTAACAGGTTAGTACAGCCCATTTCAGGACAGTGGAGTGATGCCAAATTAAATCATCCAGGAACCTGTCTGGCTCTGTTCAAATGAGTTCTACATGCTGTTAAAAAAACCTAAACCAAATAAAAACTGTGCAACCAAAAATAATGCTTGTATTCCAGAACTATGTGCAGAAATTAATCTCAGGCTCTGGGACATACAACTTCTCCAGCCAAAGTCGGGAGGCTGCCCTTGAAAAATTAAACAGATGCCTTAGGTTTGATTTGCTTTGCCTCATTTTTTGACCCCAGTTAAAAGTGTTTATCAGTGCCAGCAAACCAGAAAAGATGGACACAACATCAGACCTGGTACTTCACAGACTAGCCTTGCCCTTGACAAATAGCACCTGGCAATCCAAACGACAGCGTGCCCTCTCTGCTCATCCATGCTGTCTCCTGAAACACACGACAGGAAGGTCACTTAGAGACAAGAAGTCACAATTTCTCTGAACACCAGATGTATCAAATAAGTCCTCAGTGCTCATTTCCCTTGTTCAGAGGACAGAAAGAACTGCCTCCACAACAGGTCATTAACTCCCTCCTTGGAACATCACGTGCTTAATAACCAAACCGAGGGGCTGACACACCAGCCCCTGTGATTTTCCAGATCCTGGGCACTCCCAGGTTGCACACGAAATGAGGAGGAATGAGTTACTCCATATGCAAGGGGGTCAGGAAAAGCACACAATCAACTTGCTAGTGGATGTTTAGGAGCTGGCTCAAAACAAGACACTGGCAGTAGCAACCGCTGGGGATAACACACCACGTTCTTTCCTCTTCTCCAGCTGCCAGTGTCAAGAAGATGCATAAAATACAAGGAAACCCAGGGTACAGTTCAAACCCAGCAAATCAACACGGTTCCCTCTGATTTTATCTCAGCTTTGTTCTGCTCTTTGAACGTGGTGCTACGTCTCTCTGGGGGTGCACTGTAGGTGAGCTGTGGGTGGTTGAGCCGTGGGTGTGGAACTGCACACACCTCACTGGGCTCCCAGCTCTGCAGCACACACTTCAGGGGGCCCGTGAGGCACCTGCTCCAACACCCCCACCTACAGCCTGTCTGACCCACCCTTGGCAGGTCTCCAGTACAACCAAGTCGTTGAAGACAACTTTAAACATGAAGGTAATTCTATTAGCTTAAACAGGAGGGTTTGTGTGCCTGAAGTTAATCCTTGCATAAACTGCTTCCTCTTCCTCAAGTCCAGCTGACTGGCTGTTCCTGACAAGATGGACTATGCTGTTGTATCTGTTTGTCTATCAGGGGGGACCTGACAGGCAACCTCAGACAGGACAACTACCATTTAAATATTTAACACAACTTTACATTTTAATTTCATCATCCCTCTTCGTAATGATTTCCTAAGCTTTACTAATTCACATCCTCCTCCGCAGGGCAGGTTACTATCAAAAGCCCTCTGAAGTACAGAGAAGATAAAAAAAAACACACAAGGAACCAGTATTGGAGCAGGAAGCAGAGGAAACTTTCAAAAAGCATTTCAACACCTGCGTTTTGGAAGGCTTGCCCTGAAACATGACATCTGATCAGCTGGAACCTGGGAAGCTAAGGACACATCTCTTTTCACACGCTGCAGATGGCATCACTTTAATTACTCTTCAGCATCATGTGTTGAATAGAACTTTTTTTTTTTCCCTTTTTTTTAATAAATGGACCGTTGTCTTTGCCTTCATATGAATGTTCCCACATTGAACATTCAAGTAGGGGACAACAGGGGGTGGGGGGGATTCCCCACCGAACAGCGATCTTTCTGTAATATCCCCTACTAATTATTTCACATCAAAAAGACAAAAGTTGACAGAATGAACATATGATGAAGATCATGGGCGGTATTAAAAAGCACGGGCTGCATTTCCTAGTGATGGGAGCATAGGACTGGGTTGCTTGGTAACACAGCCTGCCAGCTCCAGTCATGCTCGGCTCGGAAATCAGCCATAAAAGGAACTCCCATGCCACTGCAGCGTTGCTACGGCAACGTGCACAAGTGATGGATCCCAAGTTAGAGACACACCTTAAGCAAGAATATGTTTCCTTTCATTTTAAACACTTTCCAACCCATAAATACATGGAGCCTGCAATTCTAAATAGCTCCCAGCCTGGCTAACTTACGGCGTTCTGTGTTAGCGCTCGCGTCCTCTGAGACTCTGCACGTGTAGCAAAGCAGTTAGCAAGGAGGAAAAAAATAAACCCATGTCTGCAGCACTGGGTTGCAAACAGTTCATCAAACAGTAAAGTACAACAGACTGCAGATGTGTAACTGTGTTCCTACAGCGCAGTGACAGGACAAGAGGAAACGGTCTCAAGTCATGCTAGGGGAGGTTTCAGTTGTCCCTGAGGAACAATTTCTTCCCCTGGAGGGTTGCCCAGGGCTGTGCCAGGCTGCCCAGGGCAGTGGTGGAGTCCCGACCCCGGGAGGGGTTCCCAAGCCATGGAGATGTGGTGCTGAGGGACATGGGTCAGTGGGGACCTGGCAGTGCTGGGGAATGGTTGGATATGATGATCTTAGAGATCTCTTCCAATCAAAATGATTCTATGATTCAAGACTGGGAAGAGCAGGGTGCTGTATCTGGTGGATGTGAGATGAAGCTGTCAGAGGGAGGGGTGACTGTGGGGAGGGGCACTGGGAAGCCCCAGGTTTGGGCAGTGCTGCTGTGGGCTCGGCTGTGCTGGGCAGAGGGTGGGACCTGTCCAACTGCAGGTGTCTGTCCTGCGAGCTGTCCGAGCCCGAGTGAGGGGCCTGCTGCTTCCAGCCCCCAGAAAGACAGCCCACAGAGTCTGGAGTTTAAAGAATGGCTTAGCTGACCATGCAGGGCTGACGTGCAGCCATGTGGGGCAAATCACACCTTTGAGTGACTGACCATGAACTTGCCCTCCGGGACTACTGAGGCTAAGCAGCTCAGGTGGAGATACCCATGTTCAAGACACTCACTTTTGATGTGATAGATCCCTTCTGCCATCTCACTGCCCCACCACACGCAGCTGGAACAGCTATGTCAGACCAACTAAAGCCCTGTCATGTCCTAGAAATACCAAACTGATGGGGGGGACGTTTACCACGACCACATGAAGAGTAAGTTCACTGACTCCTAGAAGTAAGTTTTCCCCTTAGAGCCAAGGAGTTATGTGGGTTTGAAGGATGTCAGCTTTAACCCAAAGTGCAATCCCTTCACTCCCAGCAGCTGCTGTCCACCACCTCAGCACCACACAGTGATTATAACACTAAACCTGACATGCACCTTGACAGGGAACTTCACTTCTCAAAGTCTGTCAGTGCCAGCCTGTAACGACGTCAAGACCACATTCATCTCAGGGGTGGTGGCCAGATCCTCAGGCAAACACCAAGTTCAAACGACGAGGACAGACACTGAGCTTCTCTTCCTGTTGCTGTGACATGGCAATGACTGGCAATGGAGTACAAGGGGGGGTTAATAGAAACTGAGTTCTTTTTTTCCTGAATGTGTCTAAAATGGCCCCATGAGCCAAAATTATAAAATAATTATACTCCGTCTTGAGCAGAACACAAAAAGGTTATTCACTACAAAGCCCTAGCAACCATCTTACCCTTAAAGAAAGAGAAAGCACACTGCCAAAGCAGTAATGAAGTGACACACAACTGCTAATTTCATGTCTCCTTTTCAGAAGTCTGTAATAATAACCAGTAATTCCTTACAAAGCATCCATTCTTGTTCCCTAATTCCCACCTAGGGATATTAGAAGATTTAACCACTCCCTAGCTATAACTTTTAGAAAGATAATGTCCACATTTTTCCTTAAGTAAAAATAGACAAATCTTTTTTAAGGGAAATAGTCAAATTCATCAATGCTCTATAGAAGTGCTCAAGTGAGACCAAAGGGCTCAGCAGGGACAGTGGTGACATCTGAACATACAGATTCATTTCTTCTGTGGCCCATCATGAGATGAGTTTGATGGCCTCAGCACCGTGCTTCGTATCAGAAGGTCACCTTGCAGAGTCTTAACAGTTCTGAGCAGAGAAGAGCAAGAACTGCCCTACACCAGACAGAGCTGCCCAGGTTCATGCTGTAATGAACTGAAAATACACTATTTCACTGTCACTATTTGCATGTCTTTCAAGAGGATGTGTATTTATCACCAAGCAGATAGGGATCAGAACATAATAGCAAAGGCAGGCAGGAGGAGGAACAGCTCCTCTCATTGTGTTGCAACATGATGTTACCGCATGATGGAAAAGAATTCAGTTCCAGAAGCAAAAATCTCTGTGTAGTTCCTGTGATCAGCCACTTGAGAGAAAGAACTGCCTCCAAACATTGATCCTGCTGACTGACTCAGGATTGACATTAACAGCTCTTCTAGTCTCATCCAGCTGCTCTTATGTATGCAGGAATAAACTGGGTACCAAGATACTTGTGGCGTCAGGGAAAAAAAAAAGCATATTCACATATGGCACCTACTCGACAAAATCAGATGCAGGCACATAAACATGGTGTGGTTTAAACAGGGAGAGTCTTGGGTGAGCAGCCACTAACACATGGCACCACTCCACCTGAGTTTATGCAGCACTAGAACAACCCCCCCTGCACCCCGGGCACAGGCGGCGGCCGCTCCCGCTGGCAGCGCCGCCTCCTTCGCTCACACGCTCCTGGGGCTAGCTCTGGAAGGCCTCACAGGACTTGCTCAGGATGGTGGCTGCACAGGCTCAGCCCCTGCGTGAGCTCCTGGGGCTTCCAGACACTCGGAGCCCGGGACTAGGATGTAAGGATTCCACCTTTTGGCTCTGTAGCTATCCTGGACAGCCCACACTGCCGGCCACAGCCTCAGCCCTCCACCGTGGGCTTGGTCCCCAGTGCCAGCTTCAGCCTGATGTTCCGGAGGAATTTAGGAACCTAACCTACAGCACAACACCATAAACACTTTCTGTTAGTGTATGCTGTCTAATAAGCAATTCAATGAGCATTATTTTTTATTTACATCTGAAAGAGAGGCAGTAAAAAAATTCTGGGCAGGCTATGCATAAATACATGAAATTGCTCCTACTTCACTAATGAACTATTGTGTGTAATAAAATTAATCTCATTCCACCCATGATATATCTGGTTTAATTTTTGAAGCAGGGAAATTCAGACACATGTAATTTGTAGAAGGGGGAGCCAAAATTCAAGAGATTCACTTTAAATCACTCAGGCAGTTGTTTTATTTATATAGCACCCTTCAGAAAAATTATCTGAAAGCACTTTACAATGCAAAAATAACTCCACTTGGCAAGCATCCAGGAGGGTTGCTGCTGTTGACCATGCCTTAAGATAGCATTTGTATGGTAAATGGTTTCCTTAATCAATGCACACTATTTTTTTTTTTAACCCAAATTTGCTTTATATCCTAAAGTTAAAACTACAGTCACTCTAAGCAGGTACTTCTTGGGAACTCATTTACACGGCTCGTCTGTTGGCCAGAGCAGCTGCTCTGTGGGTTGGTGCCACACCTTCCTCACCCAACTCTGCAGGCTCTCAGGACAATAACAATCACTCCCATGCTCTAGGCAGGGTTCTTGGCTACTTTATTCCTGCATTTGAGGAAGAAGTGGGATGGAAAGGACACTGTCTAAGCCTCGTTTGCATTCTGCATACTCTGGTGCAACACAGGTCTGGGCGTTACTTTATGTAATGCACAAGACAGACGAGCCTCAGAAGTGAGGCTCACTTGAAGCTTTATGTAAAATCCTCACACAGATCCAAAACCAAAGCAGAGCCACCGGAAACAAAGCAGAGCTCTGAAGCAGAGCCCCGGGAAATGCAGCTCTCTGACGACTTGTGCCAGCAAGCCCTGTACATTTTCATTATTTATACAGAGCTTTAGATGAGCAGAGCAATGTGCACTAGGCAAAATGTACCATACAAATAAGAGTCGGCTCCAAAAATTTAGTCTAACAGCACCAAAGGAGCACACAAATGAATAGAAACCATACCCAGGATGATGCATGGCATTTTGAGAAGGAAAATGGCTAGAAAGAAGTTCAGCCTTAAGAACCGTTTTTAGAAAAATATGGGTCTTTGTGAACTCTGCTTGGACAGCTATTCCAAGCACTTGGAAAGGCTTAAAACAAAGGGGAAAGCACAAAGCCAGCAACAGGGAGAAAGAGAAAGAGGGAGAGAAGGATCATGAACTGTACAGGACTAGGACTTCAGAAACTAAAGGAGTTCTGAAGATACACAGGGAGAGAGCACCCAGTTGTGTCTGACTGCAGCTGGAATCAAGCATCTGAACCTGATGAGCAAAGCAACACAAGATATTTTAAACAAAGGATATGCCCAAGTGAAGTGAACCATGGTCAGCAGATGATTGGCTTTTAATTTTGAATTAGAGGAGTTTAAAAGCTGTGCTATAAAATGGTGTTTCAAAACAAAAACAGCAGCAGAGATTTTAATTTATGCATCTAGTCAGAGTGGATTAGTTTCAAACTTTTTTATTTTCCATGTGGTTTTGAGCTTTCTGAAGGAACTGTTGACATCAGGTTCAAGCTAAAAATTCAGCCTCAGCTGTCACATTTTTCACTACTCAAGAACATCTCGCAAGCATTAAAACCAGACAGAAAGGAAGATCCTCAACAGGTACGACACAACAAATACATTTATTCTGCAAAGCCATATGCTAAGGGGTTTTTTTCCAAGTATTTTTCCACATTCTGGATAAAACCTTCTGTGCTACACAGCCAGCCTTGATTAACAGAGGCCTCTCGTGCGAAACCATGATTAATTTGGTACCTTCACTAACCTGGTGGGGCCCCTCCCCCAGAGCGAGCAGGATACACACACAATTGATGACCCTACTTAAAATCCTCTTCACAGGGAACTATATCCCTGCAACAGATTAAGACCTTGACTACAGCATTATCTTTGCTGCCTGAAGATGTTAACTGTCTCTCATCTCCACTCTGCATAAAAACCTTTGTTAAATCACAATCTTCCCAGAGCTAGTCTCTGTGCTAAGTGGGCAGAGGAAAACACAATCCAGCAGTAACCATGTGTACAGAAGGACAAAGACCCAGCAGAATTAAGGTTCCAGTGCATGCTGTGTGTACAGTGCTTATGTTTATAAGCAAGTTGTGTATTTAAAGGTGAAGAGCAAGATCTGTTAAGTAGTTTAACTCTCCAGTTTCTTGCTAGTATCACTCTGTGCTACGCACACAGCAACACTAAAGGCTCTGCAGTATTTTTCTAGTGATCACATAACATGGCACTGCGTGCTTTAATGGGGTGAAGAAGATTGTGGCAATGCCAACAACTGCCAAAAGGCATCACAAGAGAGCCCCTGAATGGCAGCCACTAAAGCCTGCACAGGACCTGGACCTGCAGCATCCCAGCAGAAGCATCTGTGAGGGGCAATAGCTCCATTCTTCTGGCTGCCACCAAACTGAGTGTCACAGCTACAGGGACATGCTGCTCTTCACAGAAAACAAGACACCACCAGGAAAGTGACTGGTACCATCTTCCCTCTCTGAAAGATGAGGTCTCAGAGTTTGTCCCAATGCATTTAACATCTAACCTGGAACAGAAAAACAACAACAAAAAAAGGCAGGAAGGGCTCCAGACTTTCTCCCAGGAAACTCTGCCAACTCCACATTACAACACATGTCCCATAGTATTACTGCTACTGCATCTGCTTCTTGGAAACAGAAGTAATGAGGTGCAAACCTAGAAGAGCTGAGGAAAATGAAGAACCAGTCCTCCTTTCTTCTACAGGGGAAGTTACTCCTGATGCTTCTGTGGGAACTATGCTCAGCAAGCTGGCACTGGAACATGCCAGACCAGGGGAAGGAGAACTTCCTCTGCCCTCTCACCCTTGAGTTATCAGATTGCCCAAACACATCAATTTGTCAGACAGAATTTAAAGCTCAATGCCAAATTCCCCTTTCTCCTCTCAAGCAAGGTGGCCAGAACACAAGAGAAGAGGTGACACAGCAAGGAGCAGTTGGGTACAGAACAGCCTCTCTGTGCTGAGGACTCCTCTTGAAGTGATACTGTGCTCAATGCAAGCTGAAGGCTTCTCCTCCTGCACTTTACACTTTTCCCACTGCATTTTGCATCTGTTGTTTGGGTTTTTTCTCACATTACCTTTGGTTGGTTTAAGGTGTGTTGTTATGCAGTGCTATCTTTCCATTCTTTCCTGGGAAAAACACCCTACTTTGGGGAAATGTCAACCAGAGACCACTAAAAAGAATAAGAAGCAATACCAAGAGGCTCCATCACCTCAGCAGTGCTGTTTTTTTCATGAGTAAAGGATAAACAGACTAGGGTTTTCTTTTTCCCAAAGAAAAGGACATTTTGTGTATACCTACATATATGTACTGGTTAGTGTATCTGTAAGACTCAAGCTTGCAATAGCCTCTCTGCTTGTGAGAACACTGCATACAAAATGTTCAGTGAGCTTGAAAACATTTGGGGAGTCACTTTCAGAGGCCTGTAAGCAAGACAGAGAAAATGAACTCCTTAATGTCCACAGGGGTTTTAATGTTTCTCCTTGCCTCACCTCATAACTTTTCTGAAAACACTGAAGACAGGGAAAAAAGAAAAAAAAATCCAGAAAACAATCATCTTTCTGTTCTTAATCAAGTTAATGCAGAGTTTATAACTGACCAAAACTAAACCACGAGTGATTCAGCTCATGTCACAAACTGAGACAACCACCAAATATCCTGTTTATTGTTTTTAAAGTATATTTTCTCCACTTGCTGACTGATGCTCCATTAAAATTCTTGAGGCCATACCAAAAAGAAATTCTGCCAAAAGCTGCCCATTAACAAGCAATTAATATACAAGCTTTAAAGTACAAGGTTGCTCATGCCATCCCACAGAAAATATTCTTTGCCTGCTATTTCTCACTGGAGACATTTTCTGACAGAACATTCTATCTCTGCCAGGGATTTCAAAAAGTAGACTGTAATTCGCATGAAGAATAAAGTCTATACTTGCTTGCTCTCAAAATACTTGGATTGATTAAACTTTAATCTTAAAGGCTGTTTTCTGGCCCACTTAACAACTGATGTAGTAACAGAAATGACACCATTAGCTGTACAGCATCTGCCAGCAATCAGAGCAGGGTAACAAGGCCATTCAAATATACATTGTGAATATGTAATTTGTAACATGAGGACCTGGGGGGGAAAGAAAAAACCTCACTTTGGGCTTGCACCATCAACATTTATATAATGTGGTCTCACTATACCCACCAGGCAATCAAATCCTGGCTTAGGCAGCAGTGTTTCTTTGCATTGGTGATTCTCATCACAGGAAACAGTGCTGAGATGAAAACAGCCTTTGAAGATGTTCTGCTTCACATCTGACCCCTATGAGGGCAAACAAGGCTGTAAGAAGTATACATGGTTCTGCATTTCAGTTTCCCAGTCATAACTACTACTTACAGAGGACTGACCATGGCTATTTTTTCTTTAACCAGAGGACAGACTGAAGAGCTGCACTGGATTCCCCATCTGCTGCAGGCCTCACACCAATAGGGGTTGTCTGGTGCTTGGGGCCAACCCACGACTCACCCATCCTTGCAAAGTAGACATTAACCTGCACAGCAAATCCAAGAACAAAGGCTAAAACAGAAAACCCCATCAAAAGGGCACAAGCACAACTCCACATTCCTCAGAGGACAAAGGATTGTTGTGGTTTTCAAAGAAAAATATAGCTTATAACAAACACGGCCAAATTATGTGTTTTGCCTGGTAAAAAATAGTTGCTGGCCGGAGGCAATTACTAGCCCATATCTGGGAGTCCGACAGCATTGGAGCAACTCCAGCTGCATAATTCAGACCTGCCAAATGTCACTCATTTAAATTGAAGCATGGAAGTTTTTTGGCTTTAATTAGCAAAACCCCAAAGCCTTCATTGCTTCCATCCTGCAACAGCAGCTACCATCAAACTTAGTCAAATGACTTTTATCACGTTAAGGGACAGAAAGCTGAGAAATAAAGGCTCTTTATGACAACTTCAGGTTTTGCAGTGGGTTTCTGCACAGACATCAAGCCAGCTGTCCTGGTTACATCCAGTAGTAAAAGCTACCAACAGTTCCAGAGAGCCTACAGTGCACAAAAGAATTCTCTCCCTCATCTGCCTTCCTTGCTTCTGGCAATAACCAGTTAACAGGTTTCCTGAGCTGCACGTTACATTAAGACCATTGTATTATTCAGTAGCAACTGATGGATGTATCCACTACTCACACGTAGCATCCTTTCTTCAACCTATTTATACTTTTGTCCTCTGTGGAATTACTTCCAGTTTTTAATTCTATGGCATTTCATTAGTTTATTCATCAAAATGAACAGAACTCTTGGGCTAAAATTCAGTCGATCGAATATTCATTCCTTTTAATTACCTGGAGATATACATGAAATAAATGTATTCCTCCTAATTCTAAACACTACACCTTGTATTATAATTAATTATGTTTTAAAAGCAGCTTACTGTTGCTCTTTCTTTGCTTTCTCCTATTCTAAATTTTAAGCTTAGTTTGATTAAAGTACCAGGACGTAGTTTTTGTAGCTAGCAATACCCAATTTTAAGATGTCCTACAATAAATAAAAAAATTGAACAGCAGCACTTCATCTCCAGTGTGTTTGAACAACATCTACTCTCATTTATTCTTCCACTTCAGTTTTCACACAAGATCCAGTTTTAGAACATGATAAACAAGTTGTGATCCTCTAAGAACACATCAATTGCCAAATGGTGGGGGAACAAAAAAAAAAGGAAAAAAGAAAAAAAAAAAAAAAAGAAACCAGATCTTCATGTGAAGATTTAGCTCTTAAAAGATTCCCCCTTAGGCAGTGTGGAGGCCTGAAAAAAGCATGAACATAAATACCACGATATTCTGGTTTTCCCAAATACTGCTGTTCTCAGCTCCATTCAAGTTCCTGCTGTGGCCACAGCGTAATTTTGAACCAAATAACAGACTATTTAACTCAAGAAGTAATCTGAACTCAAACGTGACTCTTCAGTCAGTCAGGTAAGGTTTGTTACTGTTATGGAAGATTTTCTACCACTTTGATAAAGCTTTACAATCTAAATTTGCAATTGTGTGCAAGCCATTGTGGACTGTTAGTTCAGGAGACTCCTGCAAACAAGGTCATGGATCTCATAACCATTACCCTGATGTGACATTCTAAATACCTGTCATTCCAAAGGGCCCAATAAGGCTAAAACCTTCCCATTTTCATAGCCCTGAGCTGGATTTTGTAGTGTTTATTCCTAAAACTGAACAAAGAAGGAACCCAGGCTTTGAAAATCATTTGATACTGCTCACTCAGGGGCATGCTGGAGATATTTTGCCACACAAGGATTCTAAAAAGCATCTAAAGGCTCCTCTCAGGGCATATTCCTGATTATATGCACTGCAGGACAGCAATTTTATAACATTATCTCTGACTTGTGTGTGTTGCCACAGTAAAGATTCTCTTTATGATGCTAAGATATAATGAATCACATACACACACAAAAAAAAGGGAAAAGACAGAATGCAGAGCACAGACTGACATGTAAATCCAGAGATTCATGAGTGGGATAAAGTAAGCTGAAAGGGCAACCTCAGTCATGCTTCTGATAGGAAAAAAAAAAGCAACTTTAAGTCATATGGGTAACATCAACTGGGTTTCAATATCAGTTCTTTGCCTCCATCATGTGCCCAGCACAATTGCTACATTACCAAAAAAGTCAACAATGAAAACTCCCTCCTGAAATAGTACAGACAGAAAGAAGACATGGTCCACAAAGAAAAAAAAAAGCACCTAAAGATTCAATTTTTTAAACAGCCAAATGGTTAGATTGTCACTTCTATATCCATGATGGAGTAGAGACTGTGATCACCTACACCTAAATCATTACTAAAACCAGCATGATTTTAGTGGAAAAAGAGTGGGGCCCTTACCCAACACCATAACACATTGAGAGGTAGTTGGTGTCCCTGCTCTGAGCAGATGTTGCTCCCAGATCCCTGCTGCTTGTGCTCTGTAGATTACAAGCCAGATTTACAACAGTATTTGGGGACTTAAGCACATTACTGCATGTCACATGGGCTTGGCAGGGATGGCAAAA
>NW_008626566.1:29953-30988 GCF_000691845.1 Merops nubicus
CCAAACAAGGTTACACCTCTTATTCAGGTTATAGTAGCACAGCAGTTGGAGATTCTACTGAGGTTGTGTCATTTAACTTCTCCAGTCAATGACTGCTTTGCTTTCCTATGCTCTGTGAACCCACAGGGCACCCAAGCCAGAATAAGGACAGCAGTAAGTGAAGGAAACAGCCACAGCTGCACTGACACAAGGAAGGTATTTCTGTTAGTCTGAAACCTGACACACCTGGGCAATATTCCCTCTCTGCCCAATTAATGTTTTTCAACATTTTAATTTTTTTTTTTTCCTGTTTGCAGTCAAGATTGTGTGAAGAGTGGAAAAAAAAAAAATAATTAAAATAACCCTCTTGGGCTGACCTCAACAAACAAGGAAATTCCAAATTAAGACATACCACTGAGCTCTGGAAACCGGACAATATTAAGAACAGTAAGGTGAACTAAGGGCAGAGTGAAGGCTTTAAATATAACTGTTCTTTACTAGTATCTATTTTGCCCTTTCATTCTTCTTGCCCTTGTTAGCAGGACAAAACCACAAAATGTTAGTATGTGCCAGACAGAGTCCAGAGCAATGTTTGTGCCATGACATGTAGCAAAACCCTGGAGTACTTACACTGCTGCATGACTGTAATTGGAATATACAAAAATATTAATAACACTCCTTTCTATAAAGCCAAATAAGAAGACACACCTGAGTTTAGGAGCACCTGTAGTTCTGAGTCTGCTTATAACTCAAAGGGATGCCACACTGAGCACGTTTTCCTCTGAAACACAAATAAAGTATGTCTGGGTCACGCCTTCCTGTAGAATTAAAAACACAGCAACTCTGTGGTTTGTTTTTAAAGAATGCTTCCAGAAGACTAATAAAAACATCCCAAACGTGTGGGCTCTGGAGAACAGAAACTTCACCATACCCCTTCTGATCGGATGTAAATGTACAGGGTGTAAATCATCCGTGGGGAGATTTTGCACAGAAACAACCACAGTGTGACCAAGGTCTTGCACCAAACCTGCACCGGGCTTTTCCCTCCTTCGATGC
>NW_008626566.1:31000-31275 GCF_000691845.1 Merops nubicus
TCCGAGGCCGCAGGAGCCGCTGCAGACCCCCCGGGGGTCTCAGAGGGTTGGAGGGAGATGAGGCCCCGGTTACCGGCTTACCTCCAGCTCCCCAGGCCCTGGGTGCTCCCGTGGGGGGAGGCAAAAGGGCTGGAAACACCTAAAACCAGCCCTAGGCGCCCCTTTGTAGGAACCCGGGGAGAGACTCGGCCGCCGCCTGGGGGCCTGGCGATGCCGGGGGCAGCGGCACCCCCAGAGGGGCCTCGCCCAAGGCCTGAGGGGACGGAGAGGCCGCG
>NW_008626567.1:0-13159 GCF_000691845.1 Merops nubicus
AAAAGTGGTTTAAACCACCACAGAAAGGTAGGAAGAAAACTTCCTAAAAAATACTTTATTGATAAATAGTTCCTGTGCTGCTTCCCTTCACTTTCCAGCAGCGAAAAATAAGGAGGCTCCACTCCAGTGGACAGTATTAGTCCAAGGACAGCAAATTTCTTACAGGGAAGACTACATTCAGATCCCAGTGAGACAAAAAAAAAAAAAAAGAGGAGTGCTTTCAGTAGATTTACCAGTTTTACAAGGAATTCCAGGCGTTCAAACTTCTCTGAATTAAAAGCTACATCTCTCACATGCTAAATTAACTATGCTTTTAAACAGTGCATTGCTAGAGCATACTACAGATACAGTCAGTGTCAGCTACTTCTGGAAAATACTAGGTATGCATCCTTCATATCTTCAGCTTAAGAAAAATTATTTTAAAAATTATAATTTATAATGAAGCCTTTCTTATCTACTCAGATAGATACTGCTTCAATTGCTCTCCTCTACACAAGACTTCACTGTACAGTTACCAGTATAACAAGTGTCAAATATTTCATCAACTTTAAGAATGTTGTTAGTATAAATGTACAAGAATATCTTAAAAACAGAACAGAGTCAATCTGACAGGCAGACTTTTAGCTTTTGAAGAAAACAGATTTTGTTATCTTTAGATTTTGTTGGAAAAATGAAATGGCTTTCATGTTTTCCTTTAGTATTAGTTTAGCTATGAGAAAATAGGGCATGTGTCTTTGTTGTTTGTTTTACCGACTGCAAACCCAACAGCTGCAAGATATACAACAGTGGTCAAATATGATTTTATCTTGTGCTAATATTGATAGCAATAATAACTAAGACACACGGTATTTTTTAACTTTTTCAAAGGAAGATCACTGAAGTTCTGTGTTTACAGGCCTTACTTAAAACCTGTATTTAACATTAAACAGGTTATCACCTTATACGTGACTAGTTTATTTTACAATAATCATTAAAATGTAAATACCACATACTGATAATTTTACAGTCTACTGATGGGAGACTTGACTGAGAAGTAACACATACATGGCTCATGGAACCTAGGGACTGGAAAACTACTCTTTTCCAGAGTCTTCTCCTGTTTTAGATGAGCATAAATTATTAGGGGTTTAACTAGTACTGCAGGAACCACATTACTTGATCTCCTTTTTCTCAGTGACTGCCAGAGATTGAATAGAAAAGCCAGTGGGATGCTGGGAGTAATCCTAGTGTCTATCTGCAGTGTTACTGGAGAAATAATGGAGGCTTCTTTCTATCACCTAGGAGAAAGAAGTACTAAAAGACATTCTTCCAAGGAGCTATGAAATGACTATATAATTAATGAGAACTGAAACCCTTAGCAACAACTGCTTGATGTTGTCATGTCATATTGCATAAGGAATTGTATTTTTCAGGATTTCTCTTGATTCTGAAGAATGGCAGGAGAAAAAGGTCACATAAAAGATATTTACTGAAGAGGTCACAGAAACCAGCCTTGAGTTCTATCAGACTATTTGCATCAGGATCTCCCTGCCATGGACAACAGGGATCCAAATTCTGTACATGACTATAAAATATGACCTGTGAACAGAACACCTCATGGTCCTATAACACTTTCTGGTGTCACGTTAGAGGGAGATGCATCACTTCTTGTACAAGGTATTTTAAAAGGAAACAGAAGCTTCAGAAAACAACATTACACAGAGTGCATTAAACAGGCTCTATAAAGAAAGTCCTGCTTGTATCTCAGATGAATACGGCTCACAGACCCACTGATACGGAATAAGGAAAAAAGCCCTCTCTCTCAAAATACAGCAAAGACACCCAAAAGCAAATTCAAGTGGGAATCAGAAATGTGTGATAGCATCTCTACGAGGTGAGTTTAAATCGTATCTTAAAAATGGCCCTGTGTTTTCAAGAAAAAAGATTTAATGACTTTCAGACAATCAGGATAGAAGTTAAATTTTATCCATGAATCCTACTGAAACCTAGTGACCCAAAGAAAGAAAAAGCTGTGAAACAGATATAGGATTATCACTCAGACCTGAAGTTTATCTCTCTCAAACTTTTCTTACTGCAGTTTAAGTGAACATACTTGTGAGCTGCCATCACCTACTGACTGCTCAGAATTGGAGCTGCTGTAGCTGTGCAGCCACATGCATGCCATTCTCTCCACTGTAGAAATCCACAGGGTGCTGTAAACAATAAAAACTGGTTGGGTCTATTCCCTCTGAAGAGGGGGATGACAACTGCAAAGCCAGTATGGTTCAACAGGTTGTTTTGGTCACTGGCAACAAGTGTATTTAAAAAAATTTCTGTGTAAAATTTGTTTCTAAAGATGAATTTGTGGGGTTTTCTTTTTTTTTTTTATTTCAAAACCCAAAATGAGAGAATTAAATTGCATAGCTTTTTCTCCTTCACAAATTCAATGCTTCTGTCTGGCCACTCAACAATATAAGACATTGCACAATCAAATGTCAGTAGTGTTATTGACACCCAGATGTATGCCATACAGCAGAAACACTACCTGGATGCACTCTAGACTCCAGAATGCCTTGTATTTGTATTTAATCCTTTGTAAATACTATATTGTATATGTGTAGACATGTTAAAGAAGATGGTGCCTTAAAAATAAATTTTCTGGGAATTAGGCTGGAAACCTTCTTTAAATTCTTCCATAAATCTCTCTGCTATTCACCTGTGTATGTTTCAGAGCAGTGTTGTGATGCCTAAAACTGGATATTTCCTAATCATGACTTGAATCCTAGGTTTTAGTCAGACATCTATCACTTAGATGAAAACATTAATAGGATTGCAGTAATCACAGAGAGAGTAAACAAAAGTGAAAGACTGCATTATCAATACACCTTGCCAATAGTACTGTGAACATAAAGAAAATGCTGCAGTAGACAAAAGAACAAATAAATAGATTAACAACTGTTTGACAAGTCAGCTCAGCAGTACTTTACAGGAGTTGCAGCTTTGGACAAAGGCAGAGGAACCTTCTGCCTTTTTGAAGATCTCTTTAAAGGATTACAACTTTTGATTGCACTCTGTATAGCTTTAATGTCCTTATTGCAGAGTTTTCTCATAAGTTGTCAAGTTACAGTTTTATACCTACTTAGGATAGAACCTGAGGAACAGTTGAGTATTTTCTCCATACAAAATTAATTTCTTAGACAAGTTTTCTTACAACAGCAGCTCAACACGTTATCCTTACTAATTCAAGAAAAAAGAAAAAAAAAAGCCTCCCACAAACCAAAAAAACTCAAACCAACTGAGTTTTGATAAAAGCTTAACACGGAGAGCTTTATTAGGAGACAATCCCCACATTCTCTACAGTAAAAATTGGAAGATTACGTAACAAAGGATTTACTAAGTGATTATGAGCACTGAACAGATGTCCTTCATAATGCTGAAGCCAATAATAATGATAAAACACTGAATAAGGAGATGAAAACAATTTATTGTAACCCTTTTTGTATTTTTTAGTGCATCTCATAAGGAATCTCTTTTTAGCCAGCTCATAATATTAACAGGTCATCACTTAAATTCAGCAATAGACTTATCAAACTAAATATGAACTCACTGAAAACAGCATTTTGGAATAAACACTTAAAACATGTAATGAAGCAATGTTACCATTCTAATATGTCAGTAATCTGTTACTCAGATAATGTCAAAAGCATCTAAGAAGACACATGAAGAACATCAGACTAGAAAATAAATACAAAAATTAATGAAAGCTAATAAACTTTTTTTAGAAAAAAATAATGAAATAAGTTAAGTTTTCTGAAATAAAACTCACCTTTGAGCCATCCAAACTGATTATCCTGTAGACATTTCTTGTGCTGTCATAGAAGTAGGACACAGTAACAGCATGCTTGCTGGTGGGAACCCAGTTCTTCTTGGTGTTCGGGTCAATCTGGAAGACGTGAGCTCGGGTGCTGAAGATGGGTTGTTCCCTGAAGGACAGAGACAAGTCATTCATCTGATTTGTACATAATATCATTGCACTCGAGTTATCTGCCAGTCGTGCCCGCTGGGATGTAAACATTTCACTTGCTGTAATTTTTCCCCCCCAAGAACTTCTGTGTGTGTGCTGCACAGAACGGATAAGTGCATTAATACACGCATGCAAGCAAATTTCAAGCCTTCTAAGGCAAAACTCAGCACCTAGCTGTAGAGTCAGATAAAGATAGGTATCTCTAACAGATCCAGCCCGGTCCTATCATCTCCCCAGTCCTCATCTTCAATCTATCCCTTTAATACACATGTAACTTCATCTCATTACATGTGCACTGCAGAATATGTACGAGTTCAAAACCCGATCTTCTCAAAAATCTTTTAGTACTCTGATTACTCTTATCAATTTTACGCCATAATCTGAACCTAAATTCTCTGATTCAGTGCAATTACTGCAAAAATAACATTAATTAAGGACAGGACTATGTTTTGTGAAACTCTCTCTCTTTGGAGTTTCATACCTTAATATTTTCATAGCAACACTAAATATGTGTAACATACATGGTTCAAGGTTAACTGGTTAGCAAATAGAAGTGAAAAAAAAAATACTGTACTTCAGAATTTACAACTTCTTTTCCCCATGATCATTATCAGGACATATAGTATTGCACACAAATCTAAAAATGTTTTAGTAACACTAAGATGGTTGACAGTTTAAATTTAGCTACATTACAGTGACAAATTGCTGTATTCTTCAGGGAATGTTGCCATCAAATCCCAAAGATACTAAATACCAGAACTTTATGTGGGATTTAACTTTTTCAGGTTTTGGACTCTCTTGTTTTCTCCCATTTCCAGAATGTGCAGAAAGTTATCCTTTGTCCCTACAATCATTCCCCTTTAAGAGATAAGTTTTTAATGCAAAAAAATAAAAGCAAAAGAAAAAAAAGAAAGGATTTAATCTGGCCTCATTATAAAGGGGTATATGTGAATCCTCAGAAATATCTCTACTGCCTGGCAGCAAGAGCTGCAAAGACCAGCTGCTTTTCAGTACCAGTACTGAGCCATATTAGTCTGCTGGCTCCTTGAAGCCCACAGTGCCAGAAGATGTGGTGCCCTACTATGCTGGGTGTTGGAAGAAGAGACAGGAAGACTACAGAACAGACCAAAGACATCAAAACAGTTTTCAGTGAAAGCTAAAGGGGAAAGGAAGGCAGGCCACAGAGCTCAGTGCACATGGTAGTCCTCCACACCAATGTCTCTGTACTCTTGGCACCAATTCAACTTCTCCTTCTAAATCACCAAGCTATAGGAGGCTGGGTAGCTGTTTTCCAGATCTCAGGTGGTTATGCAAAGGTTTTATAGCCCTTTTGTTTAACAGAGTCTTTACTCAAAAGAATGATAAGAATTAGTGTATCTACGATTATTTATTCAATCATACTTAAACTTTAGTTCTCTTCTATAGTAGATACATTTTCCATTAACCTCCCAACAATGAAGCGTATCCAAATTATTACTGTACCACCACTATACAACCAGTTCTTTAACTCGGGAAAGTTAAAGAACCCATCAAACCAAAAATCTTAGAAGACTGACAACTATTTGGCTGAAGATTGACATTGAAAGGAGAAAATAAAGGCTCTGACTACATTAACTGAAAGACAAAAGAAGAACAGATCCCAAATGGTAGGTGTTTAGTGTATATATATTTGCCCAGCACCGATATACAGTTCCGTCAGTACAGTAAATCACACAAATAGGACTTTCAACATAGCACAGGTTAGGATTTTAGTATGTTTAAGGGAGATAAAAAACACATGACTAAAGCAACTTGGAGGGGTCAGTAAAAACCTGAGAGCTTATCCCTGTGTTCCTGCTCTGCCGCACTGTCAGCACAACAAAAAAGCCCCACCTAAATATCCTCAGTTTGTCTGGTGAGGTGAAAAATCCTGCTGACTGCTCAGCAGTGTCACTCAAAGCCTAACCATAGCACTTGGCAGAGCACGTGTGTGGGTCTGGCATAGACATTACAGTTAGGTATGGAACAGCAAAAATGAAGCTTACTTAACTTTTTTAATCACTTCTAATAAAACTAGAGTTACAGTCTTCTCATGTTTTAAGTGGAACTACAGCTTTTCTGAATGACAAGTTATCTACACTCTGTGGAAAAAGCACAGCTCCCTTCATTAAACTGGTTGAATAAATCATGATTTTGCCAGATTACTCGTGTAATTAAGACTTTTTTTTTTTCTGACAAAGACACTAAATTTCAGATGGCTCCAGAATTAGACCAATGCTTTGACATTTGGTGATGAACATTTATAATGACTATTTTTTCAAACAAATGGAACTTATGCACCTTAAGTCTACAGAGGAGTATTAGTATTAGTTCAATAGGATATTAGTTTCCTTTTTCCCTGGCTAATTGCTCAGATAATGAATATATATAAAAATTATATTTTGTAACAGGTATATTATATACATAAATTAAAATATCTACTTTTGCCTATCTAGAGTTGAGATAGGAAGAAGAGAACAGCTTTGAATAACAAAATAATGTAAAAAAACCAAACTATCAGTTCCTCACTTTCCTCTCTCCTCTTCCTTTTTCAGCTTCCTCTTGTCATTTTTCATTACCAGAAGGTACTTAGTATTAATTAACAACACCAATAGGAACTAAGGCAAGAACTCATCACTAATTACAAAAAGTACTCATTTTTTCCAGAAATATCCTGATGCTGAATAAAAAGAAAAGAAACTAACAAGAATGCCATAGTAACAGTCTGACTATCAGATAAGTCCACTCAGGCATGGCAGAATCATTAAAGCCAAGATGCTGCTGTTCTTAATTGGCTTAGACTGCAACATTATAATGATCAAACCCAGACTAAAAAGGAAGAAGTACTAAGAACTCCTAGACTTGAGTTGCGATGTGAGGATTAAAGAAGCATGAGAAGTACCACTTACGCAGGTCGAGTCACAGGAGTTTTTCGTCATTTGATTCACAAGTTAGTCACAGATGCATGATTAATCCTAGGCCAGGCTTAGGAGAAAAGCCTGTGTCCTAACAGTGGATGAACAGCGTTTTCAACCACTCCTTTCATTTTGACATGTTAACACATACTTTTCAAAAAAAATGCAACCACTGAATAGAATGGAAAAGGTAAACCTTAGGTTATATATTAGACTTATTAAAGTTTTCACAAAAGTACCTTAAGTTAGTACATGTTAGAAAGAACTTTTCTTGCTAATCTATAATTAATATTTCCTTTTTTTTTTTAAAAAAAAGTATCTATTCTTTGACGTGTCCTGTACTTTCAGATCGTGCCAACATTAGTGCTGAAGACCATCTTCCTCTTATTTCTTCCCACACACTGTTGTTTGATGACTCCAAAATTATTTTTGTTGCCATAGTACCTACAACTTCTCAAGGCTGGGATTCTTCTCTTATTTACTGTAAAAACAGTAAGGCACTGAAAAGAAGGTATGCACCTTGGCAACACTAGTTGATACCTAATTGCCTCCCCTCATGGTGTGTTAATGATGCTAATTTTTCTTTTTTTAATTACACCCTCCCTTCCTTTCCCCTGCATTCTGAGCTAAACAGTTGTGGTAGGGAGGGAGCTGCACTGTGTGGGATGAGGTCAAGGAATACTCTGTGCAGAGGCAAGAGTAGACCAGCATTTGGACTGGAGAAAAAAAAAAGATTCACAGAAGATTATACCTGAGCAGGGGCTGGAGCAAAAGGCTGCCCAGACAGCAGTAGACAGCTGTGGGAACCATAACCAATGGAGGAATTGATTTCTTTTTTAAAAAAAAAGCCAAACAAAAGAAATTGAACCACCACACACACAAAAAAAAAAAAAAAAAAAGGACCCACCACAAGCACTACAAGCACTGACCACCATCTCCTGATCTTCTGAGTGCCACCTGTGGTGACAGGAGGGAGTTGGAGAGGTGTCCACAGGGAAGGTGAGGTATGTTTTCTGTGTTTGTCTGTCTTCATCTTCATTGGAAATAAAGTAAATTGAACTAAATTTCCCAACTCAGAATGGTTTTGTTGCACTTGTCATTCCCTCCCTTCCACAAAAAAAAACCACCAAAACAACGAGAAAAAAAAAACCACCACACCAACACAGACCCAGAACTTTATATAACAACCTCTTGGATCCCCATACAGTTCAAACACACTACAAGTTTTAAATCTCAGAGCAGAGCTATTTTCCCCAACCAGTAGGGCAATACAGATGAATAAGCAGGTCCAGTGTGATGAGGTCCTCCTACACAGGTCACCTTTGATAGAGCTAAAGTATCAAGTAATGAAAAAAGCTCATGAAAATGAACACTTACGTCAATCATTTCAGCAATTTCTATTTCCCCAATATGGGTCTTGAAAAATTCAAAGCACATTATCCAGACTTCCTGGTTTTGATGCACCCAGAGTCCACTTACAAGACTCTTTTCAAGAAAAGTCTAATCAAACATGCCTTGGAAGTCCCCGTCAAACCATTTGCAAGCTGCAAACAGAGCAAGTTCCCACCCTTCAGATTTCAGTCTCAGAGTTTCCAAGGAAGGCGATGCCCTGCGCATCCAAAATCATGACATCTCTGTGCTCAGAACTGGAATACAGCCGCACTCCAAGTTCCCTATCCAGAGCGGATATTGGACAAGAAGTGTGCTGCCCTCAGCCCGTTACTGCCATAGGCCCATCGGAATCTGCCACATGGCAGCCTGCATGCTCAACACACATGCTCTAGCGGTTCTAAGGGCTGCACACTACCGCAGTAGGCACTATAGACATGTTTTTGCAGGAGTAATTTTGCACACAGGAAGTTCTAAGCCTCTGTAACTGTCACCCAAAGTAACTTCTCCCCATATCAGAAAACATGAATCCCCCACATGATCTCTCAGGCACGTGCTGATTGTCTTCAGATTTAGGTAGGACAAAGACCTTTTTCCTTTTTGAAAAACGACCACATATAATGACTATAACCTTCTCCCAATATCCTGCTACAGTCTTAAAAATACTCTCCTTAGCTGGCTTTTAAAGTTTTAAGAAGTTTTAGGAAGCTTTTGTTACCTTAAGCAGCTAGAGGAGAGATCCCTGAAAAAAATGAGAGTGATTACAAGCGCAGCAGTAGTCAAGACTGATTCGTCAACTATGGCATCCAAACAGGGAAAATGGTTTCTCAGGAGTCTGAGTTAATAAGCTCTGTACACACAATTCAAAGCAACAGAAAACTACAGAATCTTCCTTATATCTAAAACTGCTCTGAGGTCTGATAAATGCTGTATGTGGCAGCTTGTGGAACAGTACTGCACTTGCTTCTTGTTGAATGGAAAATGTTCTAAAATAAATCTTTTTCTCGACAGAAAGTGATTGACAACTACCCTCCTCAATAAAAACTAACATTATCAAGTACTTGAGCAAAACATGCTCATCATACTTCTGAAATAAATATATGTTAAAATTTTGCTTTCTATATTACATACATACAAAAACAACTTTAATGTCTCAAAACAAGCTTTTAGACAGTAAAAGAAAGATCAGATCAACCGGATCAAAATCTCTCCCATATTACCATTGGTTTATCTTGTTTTACACTTAAATTCTTAGACCTGCTCTTGCCATTATGTTTTGGGTTTGAGTCAGGTTTACTCAAGGTTAGCAAAAATTTCGAAGTTATTCCTAAAAAGCTTGGTTAAGTTGTCTGTCTTTAGTTAGAAGGCAATATGTATGTGCACCTATTTACCTATGAAGTTCCATAGCTTACTTTACAGAGTATCTTCTATAGCTACATAATGCTACATACAGCAGTGCCTTCAAGCTTTTTTCTAAACTGTTGTGTTCTCATTTAAAAACCAGCTTTTAGTATTAGATCTTTAAGCTAAAGTCTGAGTTAGTTAGCATGCCATCACAAATAATAACAGCAATTTTTCAGGCTTTGAAAGGAGAATTATCTAGAACCCTGCATTAGATCTCTAAGTACAAAATACATATACCTTTGCCAAGAAAGCATTACATACTGTACGTTAGATTTTCAAGGATCTGAAGTTTTGACTAACTAAAATGTTTCAGCTTGAAATCAGGTATCACACAGTACTTAATGGACATAAAGATGCAGAAAGTCAGAAGGAAATAATTATCTGCTCATATTTTTATTTCTATGAAATCCGTGTTTTGTCATGGGTGATCAGGAGACAAGGCCTTGATGATGTACCACAAGACAGCTGCCAGGCCTGTCGGCTTCATCAGCGTCACCAGCTCCAACACTTTGATTTTCTAAACATAAGTTGGAGCCTATGTTTTTAACATTAATTTTGATAAACCTAAACCAGACATTTTGATACCCAGTACTGCTTATTTTTCAGAAGAAAAGGTTCAAATCTCAGCTTGTAAACTCTGGCCCTTCCTCTACACCTTTGCCCACACTACAACATCTATGCTTCTTCATCCATCTTACACCTTTTACAAGGGCTTGTAGTGATAGGATGAGGGGTAATGGTTTCAAACCACAAGACAGTAGATTTAGATTAAAAACTAGGATAAAATCAGACAATTAGACCTAATGGAAATAGCACGGTACCCATTCCAGTGGACGTGTGACACAGAACTTCATATTAATACAATTTCACATCTGCATCATTTTTTATCATCCACAAGAGACAGCATATAACACAGTCCCAAACTCTGTTCATTCAATAAAGAGCTGTTGGTGACGATGGCACCCCCTCTTCTTCTTTACCAAGGTTTGTTTGGGTTTTTTTCCAGTGTTTGTACAAAGAGCAGAATCAATAAAAAGAGACACCTCTGCGACTATTGCAAGTTGAGCTCTTGCTCTCTCAGCATGCACTCTTTTCGACTTGGCTCTTAATTTTCACAAAATTCTCATAAATCTATTATCTTCGAAATGTCAATATCCCTATAAAGCCTAGTTGAAATGTGAGTTGAAATTCAGGCAGGAGAGGGAACAGTAGCACTACACTTCCATACCTTATAAAGCTAGGCTTTAAAAACAAAACAAAACAAAACAAAACACAGAACTCACAACATTTTATTATGGGCTAAAAAGTATATACAAAACTTATCTATACACCTAGGTGCAAAGAATACAGTTTTATACAAGCTAGGCTAAATTTGACACCTATCTATGAGATGAGTATATAGAATTCGAATGAAGTCAGCAACTACAGACTTTCATGAGTAGCAAACTGTCTATTTAGGATTACTTCTACCAACGAATAAAAGTTTCTGTATGACACAGGAGGCAAGTCAGGACAGCAGGTAACTTCAAAATGTAGGTCAGAAAACGCTTCTGAAATCAATTTCTTCTGGTAACATTTTGACACATCCATTCATGTGGATGGCATCTGTATGAGCATGTAATCCTATAAAATAGTTCATCTGGAGAAAAAAAAATTAACTACTTTTTATGTTCCAATCACAACTAAATGGTCGGGAAACACATACAAGACACTTTCCAGAGGAGGAAAGGAAAGAAGAAAAGTAGAGGAATATCCTGCAAGCAGGCACTTGTGACACAACTGCAGACAGCACTTAAAAATTATAATCATCATATGAAGTTGCCATAGCTAGGTTTACCAACTGTTGGGAAATAAAGCCTTTGCTATTTAAAAAAAAAAATAAATAAAAACAAACAAACAAAAAACCCAACCAAAATGTAATTATGAAGAGCAATGAGAGAGTGCATTTAAATTCATTTCTCTTCTGTCTGAGTCTCCCATTACTAAGAGACCAATGAAGGATAGTAGTTACTGGTAAACTTGAGAACAGTAAAAAGCTTCCTCTGCAGCACAGACTTAAAATTAAGTGCAGCACAGCTCAGAAGTTACAGTATCATAAATTATAGTAATATCAACAGCATGAAAGCTGGCAGAGCTGCAAAGCACAGGACAGATCTGTGCCCAGGTTCACACCCTCCACAAAGGATCAGAAAAGCCAGGCATGAGCTTACTGTTGGGACAGTGGTTGTGGCAGGACAGGACGCTGCCTGTGCTGGCAAACCCACGCATATGAGGATGGAGCAAGTCTTAGACCAGGATCTAAGTGACCTGTCTTGGATCAATCTCTCAGACCTACCTTTTCACCTCAAGGCAAGTAACTTATTTGACCTGACCAACTCTTCCTTGGCACACTCCCTATTAGAAAACACTTTTCCATTCTATTTCATCAGCATTTCATTAAGGCATCTCACTGACTGTGCAACCCTAAAACCCACCAAAACGAGAGTCCCTTACACAGCTGTCCCCTAAGTATTTGTCTCTGATATCGTCCTGATGCATTCATGGCCTTAATGTCATTGATTCTGACATGCTGTGATCAGTGTTTTTACATATACACCCATACATTAACCTCAAAGGTATTAAGTGTGTTAATAACAAAGCCAGTCATTAATTCAGGTAGCATACTTTGATCACACCAAGCAAACAGATTCTGTCCTCCATGCCTGGCATTAGGAACAGCCCTCTCAACAGCCCTCCTTGGCCCTCACCATACCACAAGGCGCTGGAAATGCAAAAGCACTCAGAAGCCAAGAACTGTCTTTTGTCTAATCATATCTTCAGCTGTCTAACATTAGGTGTGGAAGGCCTTCATATACTAATCTAAAATTCAAGAGATTAATGGAACAAATTATTTTGGTAGGTCAATGTTAATTTCACTACATGACAGATGTTTTAATTTTTTTAGTTTCTTAATTTCCAGAGCAAATTTGAGATATCAGGAGAGAAGAGTTAATTCTCTGGTTGCAATTTTATTTCTCAGAATAGAGTGCAAATCTAAATGACAACGTACACTCATTTTCCTTCAAACAAGCAATAGCTCATATTCATCCATAATACAATGAAATCAGATGGGTCTTACTAGATATGCTCAATATTCACATCAAGATAAAAAACCTGTATGTTTTGCTTTCTTACAAATTCGAGAAAGCAAAAATTTAAGCATGAAGAAGTATGCACAGGATTCTGCAGTAAAATCTGGCTTACTTAGATGTGAGTCACCATTACACCTGTAGCTCTGATATTTCATCTTTCTAGCTAAGTAGTAACCCACTAGTCGCTTGTCCCTACCATGCTGAACCTCTGCTAAAATTCTGCCTCCTAACTGCACAGAACAGGTTGCAGTCTAAGCACTGCTGATTTCTGGGGCTCCTAAGATGGTGGTAAAGGTATT
>NW_008626567.1:13175-29748 GCF_000691845.1 Merops nubicus
CTGCTGAGCTCTAACACTAGACTAACTCTAGGTTGGTCACTTTACATATAAAAGAACCAAACCACAAGGTAGGAAGAACCTGAGAACTTGAATGAGAACTAAACAAAACCACCTACCTACATCAAGAAGTCTGGATAGCCTAAATTTTTGAACTTCAGGAACCAGTACGCATGCTTAAAAGACTTATACATAGTAACTTCTCCTCTCAGGGGAGGCATAAAATGAAGTTAATGAGACATACAACGCCTGATGTGAAGGGGGCACATGTCAAGGAGGATATGTAGTAGGGGGCCTGGGCAGTCTGTACTCTCCTAGTACCTCAACCAATGGGAAAAGAAGAAGGGACGTACATGTCTGGGAAATTAGGATTAAAAAGGGGCTGCCTCCCCCAGCAAAACTGAGAGACCCCACCGGGATATGCCTGTGGACTCTTCCTTTTGTTCAAATAAAGTATATTTTTTTACAGGACTCCTCTGTCTCCTTTATGACCATCAACCTCTGAATGGCATTTTCCATACTCTTGGAATTAACTTTTACCTTATTTTTAAATAACAAGATTGGAAACCACTAATCATCAGCTTTTAATGATTTAAGAGCAGCTAAACTATATTAGCTCGAATTTCAGGATAGATATTTACCTACAGTGAAAATACTAAGTAATCACGATAGCAAAAATCAAGTCAAGAGTTCTATTTTACTTCTGGGTTTTGCTCTTTCCAGATATTGTTATCAAGTAGGTCAAGAGAGGAGTTCTATCTTTATGCCTAGATAATTAAGTTTATGATGTGCAGCTATTTTCCATATCTAGTCACTGAAAGTGTTAACCAGAAGCAATTAGAAAAATTGCCTGATGTCAGGTTCTACTCTGTCAACAAAGAACAGAGGAATGACAGGCTAAGGAAACAGTTCTGAAAGTACTCTAGATGTTAACATTCCTTCAACAGCCCTTACATACAGTGAAGTGAACTAAGCTGCATCTAGAATAAGGAGCAAGCAGGCAATGGTCTAAAAGTACTAATTTCCCTCCATTCTACAGCATGGAAAAGCAGCTTTGCCACACTTGTAACACAAACAGAAATGAGAGGAATGAAGCCTACACAGCACAATAGAAATAATGTCATTCATACCTGTTAGGAAAAAGAAGTTAAGAAAGGTCCAAAAGCTACTGATAACCAGGTACTCTTTTTAATTCACCTAGTTCCTTGATAACCTGCATAGAAGCAGTTTTTCCTTTGCAGTTGATATCTAAAATCTCCCATTCAGTGGAGTGTGTGCCTGTCAGATTGCTCTGACAGAACTCACACATATAACTTAAGGGAGAACAGAGCAGCTCTACTGTTCAACCTTAACTTCTACTGTTCTTTAGCACAGTACTTCAACACAGTCATACAATGAGTAAGTTACACTTTCCTGCTCTCCACATTACCAGTTTTCTTGAGTTTAAATAAATCTTCTACACATGATCCTCAGGGACACTATCTACAGTCTCTAGAATCATTACAAAACCCACGATTTAAAAAAAAAAAAACAAACCACCAAACAACCAAAACAAAATACCGTACCATCAGAAAAAGCACAGCTCTCCAAGTATAGAAGCAGAGAGGGTGGAAGCACAAACATGCTTTGGGATCCAGAGACACTGCTGGTGAGCCAAGACTCCATGCTCTGTTTTACAGGCAGGCCCAGCAGACTCTTCTTTCCAGGGGCATGGAGAAGGAGGAGAACAAGGAAGGCTCCAGATGGGACATGTTTTTCAATCTTCAGAATGCAAGCCTATTCCCATCTGGCATGTTTTCCTTGTCACATTTCACAAACACCCTCAAATTAGTTCATAGACTCTTTGAAATCTGAAGTTCAGTAGCTTCCTCTGAAAAACCATTTTCAGTTTGTGAGAAGGGTTGTTAATGCCACTTGCAAATAACTAAGTAGACTGATGCTGACTTAATCAGTTGAGAACAAAGCCTAATCAGATGGGGCCACTTAGGTGCTGTTCCTGTGGCACAGATGGGGGAAAAAAAACCAGCACTCACACAAGCACATTAAGACACTTTGATGATAACCATTGTGTTCAGTGGAATTTAAGGGTCAGAAGACAGAGCTGGTAGAAGTGCCACTCAGAGTAGCACACTCAAACAACTGACAGACTGAAACACATTGCTTTGTCCTGACATAAAAGCACAAAACTGTGGAAAAATCAAGACCCTCTGTTCTAAAGTTTGGTTAGATCATTTTAGTTGCTGTAATTAAATTCTTCAGCAGCACTGACAAGTATCACTGTGCACAGCTAGCACAAGAAGAAGCCTAGAACAGAGGTCTGGCACTAGGATGTGCAGTCATGTACAGCACTGAAACAATACAGTGGCAATCCTGCATTAGCCAAAGTTCCATAAAACCCAGTAAAGTTCAATAAACAATGTAAACGCAGTATTTTCTAATTTGACATTTAGTGTAGTTTTGTGCACTCCATCACATCTCACCACTGCCTATGACAAGAATTTTTGTTCTGATGTTTCACAGCTATGAGGTAAAGACAAAGCAGTGGCATTTAACAACGAAACAGATAAGAATTTTGGTACCTAAGGAGGACCAGAAGGAAGACAAAATCATAAAATCAACTCAACACATTCCCATGAAGATAATCAGCAGTTAAGAATGGTAAACAGTGACAGCATTTTAAAAGTAGTATTTTTATGTCAATGTTAAGTGCTGTTTTTCTAATCATCTTTGACTTCGAGAGACAACAGTCAACTAATACTAGTCATAATTTCCAACTAATACTAGTCATAATTTTGCTGTTCTAAAGACTAGATCTCTCAGCAACTTGTTCACGACAGAAAACCTAGAGAATACACGCCTTCCTTGTTTATTATAAGACACTTGGAATTTGTCTTGAACATATTTCTGTAGCAAAATAAGGTTTCTTCAGTTGGCACCACGATCTTCAGCAATCGCTCCTTGTAATGCCTCTTACCCATTTTCTTTCACTATCCTCCTTACTGGCTTTAAACTTCCATTTCGTTTCTTTGTAGGTCTCCATACAGAAATGATCATACTTCCTTACCACTTCTCACCCCATCAAACAACCCTACCTCACCTTTTTCCCCGACTCCGAATTATGAATTTTCACATGCCTTTAACATACAAAAATGCTTTTTAGTTTAGTGGGCCTGGCACCTGTCATTCATTTAAGCTCCAGCTTAAAACCCACAAACCCCTATTTAACACTAAGAAGTTGTCAGTTAATAGTTTTGAGAGCTTTTACAGTTAACCCTCAGAAATAAACACCCTGTAATAAATCATAAGCACAACCTGCATCTTGACTGCAGACATGTCAAATCTGAAGTCACGCTTCCACCAGCACCAGTGGAACTTACATATGGAGCTAGCAGAATGAACCAGGATGAATAAACATGCATTTCACTACAAGCATCATCATCTCTTCAATCCGCACTCCCATCCAGACTGCTTAGCCGCATGCCAAGTTTCAAAAAGAATCACTGGTCCACATCACAAGATGAAAATTGGATTATTTCATTTGTATTAAGGAACTAAATTAGACTACTCCCTGAAAGGTAAACAAATTAATTTTTTATTCATAAGTAACAAATCGATTTGAATCATCCCACTGAGCACTGCAGGAACTATAAAGCCTCTTTAATTCACTTTGAGCATGCCATTACCATGCCAGCAAGTCCCACCCTTCTGATAACTTACAGCCTAGTTTACACTATTCGATTTTGGAAGCAGTGGTTGCATCTATATTAAGCTGTAACTTGAAATGACAGATCTGTTTCCCTGATTGTTCACACCATACATATGCCAAACACATTCTGAGACATCTCCTAAGTCAGGACACCCAAATTTGCTACCTGATAGGCCTCCAGATCAGTTTGCTCCTCAGGATATCACTAGGATAGTTCCAAATCCCGTTTCCCCCAATGACATGCTTTGCATTACTAGGCAACTTCCCACAATGCACAAGCATACAAGGCACAATTTGTTTTTACATATACCACTACAACTTAGTGCATGGTGCAAACAGGGGCCTACGCAGCCCACTACAGAGGCCAACATGGGAACAGATACAGAGGTCTGCACAGTAAATGTCAGCCAGGGTACTGTGCAAACTGCTGTGCCATGGGGATGGGCCCCAGCATCTGGAGAGGAACACCCAAACCCACACTAGGCTGTCTCACTGATAAGCAGCATATAGGGAAGACAACCATGCTGAAAACTCAATGGCTGCATCAGTCATTTTGTTTGCATCATTTTATTGCATCATTAGCAATACCAAGCTACTCTTTGGTATTGCTACCCACATAATGTAAAGAAAAATTTCTTCATGCATGGCTCACTCATGTGCTTTGATCATGCCGGTGGAGGCTGATAAAGACAAAGTATGATGTGTCAGTTGTACTAGAACTAGATTATCATCTATTTTGCAAAGCATACTTCAAAATACAGAGTATATTTCAGACAGGCAACTACTATCACTGTAGTTGTAAGCCAAATTTAGCAGGTAGGTACCAAGGCTTTACCCTGATGGAATTTACTTTATTTTTTGGAAGTGTAACAGGAAAAGAAATCAGATTTCAGGAAAAATGGCTCAGCATTTTGACAAATGCAGCAATGAAATATACACCATATAGTTTGTGCAGAAGTGTTGGCTCAATCACTTGTCTGACAGATAAAGCTGGAATGTTCTTGTCTGTTTCACATGGAATTAGAAGCCTGAATTACAGGCCTATACTTAATAGTTCAATAAAAATATTGAAGCAATGAGTATGAAACTTCCATCTCCCACACTCCAGCAGGTTTTGTGTTTAGAAACAGAACGCATACAGTTGCTTAAACTAATAAATACAATGTCATGAGTAGGACGTACTAACACTGTACTTAACTACAAAAAAACCCTGTGTTTACAAGCAAGTGAAGAGCAACGGTTCTTCAATAAGATCAACAGCATACATAAGAAGATTTAGAGCAAAATTTTGTATTTGCCAGTTAAAGTTTAAAGCATTAGTTTTAATGGTTACTTAATCAGCTGTGTGAGGTTTGATCATGACCACTACTTTCCCAAACCTCTAGCACAGAGGCATACTAGTTCATAAGCATAATGGCATCTGAAAACAGAACTCTTGTCTTTTTTCTTTTTCTAATGGCCTTCACTGAGGTGTCAGGTGACAGAAGTAGGTCACTGTTAACTGTCAAGTTTCAGTGAAGGTTAACTACTATTGTGCACTCTGGTTAGGACTACTTCTTGTTCAAGACAAGCTTCTCATAGAATGCTACCTGCATTTTTCAAATGTGAAAGACAAAATTTCACTTCATGATCACAACCAGCAATGGCTAATCATGAACTGTGTGTTACCATCAAGTTCTTAACAGCAGCACTGAGCCATGTGCTTTGCTGCAAAACTAGTATTCATATGAGGCCGAGTTTGCCGAATTCACAGAATGTTACGGGTTGGAAAAGAGCTCAAAAGATCATCTAGTCCAGCCCCCCTGCCAGAGCAGGACCACCTGGAGTACACCGTCCAGGAACACGTCCAGGCAGGCCTTGAAAGTCTCCAGAGGTGGTGACTCCACCCCCCTCCTGGGCAGCCAGTTCCAGTGCTCTGTTACTCTCATCCTAATGAAGTTCTTCCTTATCTTGAGGCTGAACCTCTTGTTCACCAGCTTGTGGCCATTGCCCCTAGTCCTGTCACCAGACACCACTGAGAAGAGCCTGGCCCAAACTTCCTGACACCCATGCTTTAGATATTTATAAGCATTAATAAGATCCCCCCTCAGCCTCCTCTTCTCCAAGCTAAACACACCCAGCTCCCTGAGCCTCTCCTCATATGACAGGTGTTCCAGGCCCTTGATCATCTCAGTAGCCCTGCACTAGACCCTCTCCAGAAGTTCTTTGTCCTTCTTGAACTGAGGAGGCCAGAACTGCACACAGTATTCCAGGTGGGGCCTCACCAGGGCAGAGTAGAGGGGGAGGATGACTTTTCTCGACCTGTTGGCCACGTACCTCTTAATGAACACCAGGATGCCACTGGCCTTCTTGGCTGCAAGAGCACACTGCTGGCTCATGGTCATCCTGTTATCAGCTAGAACTCCCAGGTCCTTTTCCCCAGAACTGCTCTCTGACAGTTCAGCCCCCAGCCTGGACTGATGCGTGGGGTTGTTCCTCCCTAAATGCAGGACTTTACACTTGCCTTTATTGAATTTCATTAAATTTCTGCCTGCCCAGCTCTCCAGTCTGTCCAGGTCCCTCTGGATAGCTGGACAGCCTCCTGGTGTGTCCGCCCCTCCTCCCAGTTTGTCATTGATGAATATATTGAATAGTGCTGGGCCCAGTACTGACCTCTGGAGGACACCACTAGCCACAAGCCTCCAACTAGACTCTACCCCACCAACCACAATCCCTCAGCTGTGTTGTTTAACCAGTTCTCAACCCATCTCACAGTTAGCTCATCCAATCCATACTTCCTGAGCTTCACAATTAGGATATTGTGGGAGACAGTGTCAAAAGTCCTCCGGAAGTCAAGGCAAACAACATCCACTGCTCTCCCTTCATCTACCCAACTAGTCACGCTATCATGGAAGTCTATCAGATTGGTCAAACAGGATTTTCCCTTTGCAAATCCATGCTGACTACTTCTGATAACTTCCTTTTTCTCCATGTGCCTAGAGATGGCCTCCAGCAGGATTTGTTCCATCACCTTTCCAGGTATGGAGGTTAGGCTGACTGGTCTGTAATTTCCTGGGTTTTCTCTCTCGCCCTTTTTGAAGACTGGGGTGACGCTGGCTTTTCTCCAGCCTTCACGCATTTCTCCCAAGCTCCATGATTTTTCAAAAATTATGGAGAGTGGCACAGCAACAACAACAGCCAGCTCCTACAGCACCCCTGGGTGCATCCCACAGGGACTCATGGATTTGTGGATGTTTAATGTGCTCAGATTTTTCTCTGATGACCCAAGCTTCATCAACCAGTGTAAAGTTTACCTTCCTCCAGGCTTTTTCACTTATCTCCAGGGACTGGGATTCCTGAGAGGTAGTCTTAGCAGTAAAGACTTCAAATACTCAATCATCTGGTTTTCCAAAAATCAGTTAATTTACACACAATCAGAAATAGCAATTCTATCCCTCCAAATATTTCTCCTCTACAATAAGGAAGCTAGCAGGATATGTAAGGAGTGAAGACAAAAGTCTGTATCTACATACTTGGGTAAATTCCACCCATACTCTCCCTGAGGGACTTCAGAAACATTGTCATACGCAAGTTGAAGGATCATCAATCCAGCAATTTTTAGAGTCTAAAGCTCATTAGGATTTGTCCAGAAATACATAGGACATCAAATCAGACCTCTGTACTGGTTCCTACTATATAAATGACATTTTCCAAGGATGCAGAACTATTTTGGATAGCTAGATTTTTGTAAAACCACTTTGAACTTGAACATGGTGTTGACATTTAATATTCTGTTTTGACAGAATCCTCCTGCCAAGGTGTTCAACTATTCTTTTCCAAAAGATTCCAGAAACTTATGCCACATTATACACATATTGCACTAAGTTACAACAATGTCCTCTGAATCAGCAAAGTCTTGAGTTTTAAAAAAACAACAGCCAGTGGCAGAAGCAGCAAGACCACAAGAAAGAAGGTGGGAGAGAGGCAACCCTCACAAGACCTAGACTTGGGTCCTACCTGTTAGTGCAAGAGATTTCAGAATTACCAAGTCCATCTCCAAGCCCTCAAGAGCAGCAGTATTCTTTAAATCTAAGATTTAAGGTTGTTACTTAGGAGTATAAGAAGACTATTCTCATGCTAAGTAAAATTGTTCTTTGTAAGAACAATTGAGGAAGTAGCAGATTGTTTTCCTTTAAGAACTTCGCTCAAGCATAATATTAATTCTCAAATGCTGCCAACAATAGAAGTTGCAGATGTTATACAAAAGGTCCCTATAATGCTTTTCAATCCATCCCAGTTATAGAACTATTTTAGCTTTTGTTTCATCCTGATTTCAAAAATTCATCATCATTGTGGACAAAAAGGATTTTATTAAAAGATGTAGCTCACATTTAGGGTCACCAAATAGATAATTAACAGTAAAAATTACCTCAGATCTTGAGTGGCCCATTAAGATATATTGCAAGAGATGGGCAACATTTGATTCAGACGTGAGGTAACTTGGAGAACCTAGAGTTCATTGCTCACATTTCACAGAAACCCCATCAAAATGCATCATTACTTAACCATGTGCTTCAGTGCCTTTGTCTTTTTCCAAAAACTTCCCAAAGATACTGGGATTTTTGCTATTGCGTATAGCCAGACATGCTGTCATCTGAGCTGTGCAGTGCTTCTGAAGAACCAAGCCTACCTACGACTCAAATCAGCAGGACACCACCTATTCCCAAACATTGCCAATCATTTCCCAGTAGGAACCCAATTCTCATGGACGACTAGATGCAGAGAGCTCTAGATGCCTGGGTACTGGGCTTGCTAAAGCAGACACAGGAAATCCTTCAAATACTCACATGGGAAGGACACAGATGATGAAAAAGCACTTGGAAATCAGTATCCAGAGGCTGAAAGTAAGTTAATCCAAGAGAAATCATTCCTGTCTTAATTACAGGTTAACTCTTTTAAGAGTTATCACACACAAGTCAGTGATAACAACAGCTAGTGCAAAAGCACAGATGTTCCAGTTTCGAAGACAATTGGTCAAATAGCTGCTTAGGACCTCAGTTACTGCATGCAATGATTTGACAACAGAGCTACACAGCATATATTATTTCATATGCTTATGGTTGTTGGCATGGAAAACGCTTAACACCCAAAGAAGCCCAAACACAGCTGTACACTCCACAGTAAATCATGTGCTGGAAAAAAACACTGGTTTCTCCAGTATCACACAGTACTACCTTTTAGCTTTTTGTACAGACAAGCCAAGGCTAGAAGACTGTTGGAAATGAACAGGCACAAGAAGTAGGAAATGTGAGAATGCATGTCAAAGATGATTTATTTCACCAACACTTCACGGCAAAGTGTTGACCATTTAAAGCTCATTCTTCAGTTTTCAAAACTCAAGAGAGATGTCATTATATGTCCTGCTACAAGAAAAGCTTCAAGATTAACTATGGATTTGAGACGATAACATACTATTTACAGAATAAGTAACTTAAAAGTATTTTAAAAACCCTAATTCTAAATCCCAGCAATATTACTTGTAACTATTTTTTACTATGAAAGACAATATAGAAATGTGGAAAAATGCTGTTTCTCAACAAGATGAGACTCAACCTAGTGGACAGTCTTAAAAAGCCTTTCCAAACTTAGCTTCAAAACTGAGGAGCCAAATCAGCTGGGGATAACTCTCAGTCTAGATATTTTCGAACAGCTGCCCCCAGAATGAACAGACACTGCTGTACCAAAAGGCAGGTCTCTCCTACCTGTGAGGACACTTCATTTGTGCCAACCCCTGCATTTGTACAGTTATGCAGACAGCTAGGTCGCAGTGCTGATATGGCTCACTGTACAAGTGTTGGTGCTGCAGCAGACAACAGGAAAAGCAGCCCCCATCTTCTGTTGTTCCCACTTTTTGGTGGCAAGCTCAGTGAAAACTCAGTGATAAAGATATTGACAAAGAATACAGCCACAGCATTTGATAAAGCAGCGCCTGTGAATCATCTGCATGCATATGAAGGAAGAAGGAAAACCTGAGAGGTTTTTCAAGTTCTCTCTTTTTTCAGGTGAGAGCCATGCATCAAATGATTTGATTATTTGTAGCTAAAAAAAAAAAAAAAAAACAACCAATTAAAATTATGACTAAATGCTGGAAATGTTGACATCTGTTTGTATCTGGCCATCCAGCATCATCTATTGTATGTTTAAGCAGTGTCTCCCTACAGTGACTTTTTTACTGATGACTGGCTTTCACCACTACTTGCCACTAGAGAAGCGTGTCAGAATGCAGCATGTTGCCAGAAGGGTATTTGTGATGCAGTTCCAGAAAATCAATACAGTTTCAAACACAGTTCCATTATTTTGCAGAATGGAGCAGACAACATTAATAACACTATCAGGACTCTACGCAGATACAACAGAGCTGAACACTGCATGGTGCAAGGCCCAGGTTCAATAAAACCACAGCTCCCTCTAGCCTCCTGTCCCCCCTAACTTCCCTGTCCTGAATACAATGCTAATTTCGGTGGGACAGCCCACCCTTGGGAAAAATAAAAACTAAAATATTCACAACAGATAGAGGAGAACAAACTTAATAGCAAAATTAGATCTAGAAGTCAATGTTTCGTAGTGCAATGCTTCCACACAATTGCACCTTACCTTTAAGAATGAATACATCTTAAAAGCTCTGCAGGGAGAACAGTATGAAACTCTGAACTTGAAAGCACGCTCTTACAATTTTTTTTTTTTCTCAGGAGGCTGTCACCTAAGCAGGGCTTTTAAATACAGGTTTCAACCTAATACAGTATCTTAAAGAAATGGACCGAGTACACCAGTTTTTGCTTTTACTTTATATAATACAGAATACTTGGTCCCTTTGTTCATTGTCAGTTTCCTGTTAGTAAGACTATAACCACACACATGGGAAAGCCTGAGATTTTTCTTGAATGCAGAGCTGTCTAATATGTGAGGGATAGTTGTTAAAACACAAGCACAATTAACTTTCATGTGTGCATATATACATATACTCATGTGAGTTCCATTCAGATCTGTTCTTAGCCTCACTGGGTATCTCTGAACCACACACTTTCTTGCTAAGTGGATACATCAGCTCTTGTTAATTACTTTAGGCCTCAATAGCTTCAAAATTAAAGGTATCTGGAAGAGCAGAAGTAGCAAGTCTCTAACCTGTACGAAGTCTTTGTGTTGTTTAGATTATCAGTGATCTGGAATGCACTGGAAAACCATAGGCTCAGCTGCAGTGACATCCCATGCAACTATACTAATGAGAAATTACTAGTAAAGTTAGGCTGGATATTAAGAAAAAAATTTATTCACTATAGGAGTGGTTTATCAAGCACTGGAACAAGATGCCCAGGAAGTGGCTGAATCATCATCCCTGGATGTGTTTAAAAGTCATGTAGATACGATGCTTAGGGACATGATTTAGCAGTGGGCTTGGAGTTAGGCTGATGGTTGGTCTTGGATCTTGAAGGTCTTTCCCAATCTAAACAGTTCTATTATTCTATGAAATTACTGTTAGATCAGAAGATAACGCTCTTCTCTTTGTAGTACACTACCGTATAGACATAGATTTGGAAATCTGTGATTTAAAGAGTGATCAGCTAAGAGCTTTGAGGCAAATTACAGTCTTAGAACATGATCACAAAGTATGAAAGTCTTCCCATAAAATTCCCATAAAAGTGATACCAAATTTCTACTGATTCCTGTTACTAACTAGCAGGGAAAAACACCCTAATGCCAGTTAAGTGTCACTGACTCCCCTGATTGGAAATGCAAGCCTGTTACACTATTTCAAGTTCTTGCAATCTCTGTGGTTTCAAAACTACATACTCCCTCAAGGATTGGTTTAACATCTGGTTATGAGTCCAGCAAAGGTATTGGGAATTGTAGTAGGGCAAGCACTGGGAGAGAGAAATCACAAGGACACACAAAAATAATCTCAACATGATGAATATGAAGGACTTAAAAACCAGTAGTTGACTCGAAGAGTTTGGTCTATGTAATCTTTTTAATACATGGAAACACTGAAACAGGTTAAGTTCCAACCTTAAGTCGTTACAAATGCCCTCACTAGATCAGCAGGAATCATCTCCAATGATGTGCAGGACTCTCCTTTATATGCTGCCAGGCCAGAAAAGCTGGTTTAGATTTCTCATGCTTATTTCATGGTCATAAAACTCCTGTGACAGAAGATATTTAAAGATGGTAGAGGTCTCCACATATTGCTGTGTGAAGTTGTTCATTAACCACTTCAAGCTGATTTACATACAGTCCATGTGTCTAGGTATTTATATCTTCCTAAGTTTTTTCAGATGGTCAAGTTTTGTGGGTTCTATCTACAGTAAGTGGTGCTGATCTGGTTTTGTTGCACTCTACATGCTGCTACAGAAGACAGCACAAACTACTTTGATGCCACTACTGCTTTCACACAATAAGCATCTCATTTCATTCCTGAGATTGCCTGATGGCCAAGAACTGCAGTAACACTGTGTTACTAGCAAAAAGACGTACCGTCCAGTCTATTACCTGTGGTATTTTTGTGTTAGAGGAGCATAACTGATGGAACTGTTGCTAAGATAAAGTTTTCAGAAAGCTATCATTAAGCCTTGGCAGAGGGAAAAAGACAGGTTACACAATCTGAGTCAGGTCAAATTCAATGGCCAACAATGCCTCTGGCTCCTAACAGCTTTATAGCACTCATGTCTTGTTAGTCAGACAGAGAAAGGAAACTGAAAAGCTTAAGGTTTGGAAATACCGAGAAAAGAAAGTCAACAGGCAGTAAACCAAAACCACAACTCCCACATCACCTACCCCATTCTTCTGCTGACCACTTGCCCAACATAAAAGGATATTACCATTAACAGACAAACCAGCAGCCAAACTCCTCCCTCCACTCCCACATCACACACCAGAGATCTCAAGTGCCAGGCAACAGAGGGAGGAACAAGTCAATGCACTCACTCACAGCACATTGTGTGAAGAAGGGAGCGAGCCGAGTCAGGAACCATGCCATGGGAGATGGAATTAGCCAGGCACGGAGTCCAGTTACGTGAAAGTTTCCCAGAGAGAGACTCATGAACTTGTCCTGGGAATGCCACTTGCCATGCAGAGTCAGGGAGCCCTTTCAAAAACCAGAATCGCCACACAGCACATCCACTGTGTAAACAAGCCTCCTAACCCCACTGCAAGCTGTCAGTTCTTATAGAGGTGGCCTCTTGACCTGCCTCCAAGTTAATGGGGGCACCTGGTGGTGATCTCCTCATCAGTTCCCACCCAAGGCTGGCGAAACCTGGGTGAAAGGCAGTCAGGAGTGTGTTTCTTGCCTGGTTGTGGACATCATCCATACGCCAACCCTCATTCAGGGCTGGGGGTTTAAAGCCCAGCACTTGACCCATACATTCAAACAGTATAGACTTTCACATATTTTTACATGTTAAAGCTTCAGACAGACTTTGTAAAAATTACTACATTGTACAGTTTAGAATCAGCATGATTTGTCAATTCCGCTACAAGTATAGTATCCTCTCTTCAAAATGAGACCCTGCATCCTGAGTGCTTTACAGAAAAGCATTCAACTTAACTCCTCATCCTTCAAAAAGGGTAAGAGCTATGAGTGGATCAAACAGCTACAGGCACCTTCCCAACTTCCAAAAATTAAAATAAAAGACTTAAAGGCAAAGATAATAAGTACACCCTAGAATATTCACCTTCCACAATATTCTCCAGCCAGCTTCAGAAACCTAGTATTCTAATGCTGCCATCTCAGATTGACACATATCATAACCACCTTTATGAAGATAACGTACTAAATATAGTGAACAAAAGAGAAGCTTAAGTCCTTATAAAGACACCTTGAATAACGTGATGTGACACAGAGACAAGCCCGTCTTACAGAATTTACCTTGTAATTCCTTATCATTCAGCAACAGTGAAGGAAAAAGCCAGTAAGATAAATTTGGATACTTGCCCACAGCACAGAAGGCCACAAAGGCAAGTAGCTATGGAGAGACCAGCTGTTAATAAACCAGGAATTAATCCAAGAGATTAAGTTTAACAGCACATCAACTTCTCATCCCTAACAGAATTCATGGCTGCACAGCTTCCATAGCTTGTCTACCATGATGTGTACCCATTCCAGCCTAAGCAACGACTGCATTACAGGCCACAAATACAAACTTCTAGCTCCCCTGTACCCAGCCAAAAGTAAACACACTACCAATGACAAGTAAAATACACTAATGGTTTGCAGCCTTAACACAGAATTTACCTAGTCACTGTATATAATAACCTAGGCTACCAACATAAATCCTGAGTATGTTCACTTCAGTTTTATTTCTTGAGGATTTTTAATGTAATCAAATCTACATTCAAGGAACACTGATTGCACAATACCGCCAATTCAAGAGAGACATGTTATAAGCCAGGACAGAACATACTGCAGTCATCTTATATACACAAAATTCAATGTGTTTCTTTTAAAGAGCACTATATTCTGTGTGGTCAACCCCATAGAGGGGCCTGCACAAATACATGGTTGTATCACTCAACAGTGACCGTTGGTAACAACTTGTGTTAACGCAACAGGGATGAGGAAATACCACAGGAGAGACAGACTGGCAGGTAGATGACCAAGACTGGATGTTCTGTTTGCCTGGCCTATATAATCTCCTAGGCTAGATTTGTTTACCTTTTCCTGGGAGATAAGACACCAACAGATATATGGGATACAGAACTATGAAGAATGTCTCCTGAACTACTGCATCCTATAGACCATTCTTTAGTCTCAAGTTTCTCAAAACAAATATTTAATAGCAGCATTGTTCCAGAAACCATTCACCCACAGCTTGGTATCCACCACATACACAATGCTTAATTACCTGGCATGCCAGACTGTATTCAATGTGCCAAGCAGGCTGAACTATACTGGCAGAACAACGAATTCCTCACTATAACAAATGTGACTAAGAAAGCCACTGCTGGTTTGGCAAGCAAATTTCCCCTTCCTGTCTCATGTTTTCTGTATTCTGACCATTGGAATGGGTGAACTCTTCACCAGTCCCATACTACAAGCTCACTATACAAGCTTACACAGGACAGCAGTACCCATTAAACACTTAATATAGTACACAGACCCTCATGTGGCCAGGTACATGGCCTGTCAACCATTCTGCAACTTGCTTCTAGTGCACTCAATTTTAAGGCCTAAGTATCAGAAGATGATTTTTACAACTACGATTATACGAGTCCACTACAACTCGGTCTGGAAATACTTCAATATCCATAAGCAACTGAGTTTACATGTTAATACAAAATATTTACTGAATCAAGACCTCTGTTCTAGAACACTAGCAAGTGTCTGCTGTTCAGCCACAGACCCACAGAGCTGGTGCTAGCCCTGGCTTGCATGTGCTCGCTTACACTTAGAGAGGAGGTAGCTTACCAGTAACCCACACCTACATTTCTGGTTTTATCCACCTTGTTAGAAGATGGTCTGCAAAGGAACTCTATATTGCAAAATCCCAACATGTACTGCCTAAAAAGTCTTCAAAATCTTTGCCAGCAAGTTATGTCCTCTTGACCTCAATGTGCGAAGATACTACTCATCATATCAACTTCAGTATTACAGATTATTTCAACTCCCTTGACAGATATGGATTTGTACTGTTTGTTAAGAAACTACAACACTAAAACACCTGCAGTAGTGGAGCTGATGAAATGAGGGAGTCTTTTTTAAGTCAGGTTTTTTGTTTTCAGAAATGGTCAGTTTAATTCTGGAGAAAGGACGTTTGCTCCTCTTCAACACTCCTCTGTATTTGTAATATGATGCACAACTGATGTATCTACAAACACAACACTCATTTTAAACAAATGAGAGGTATTCCATTATTTGAATTTAAGTCCTATATAATTCTTCATCTGCTTAGCAATTTTAAGAATACATCAAAAAATATTCTAATATCATTTAGCCTATTGGCAGGCTTTTGAAACACATTATCACTGTTTTGCACATGTAGACAGTTGCAAGCTTGGATTTATTCTGTTTGGCTTTTTTTTTTTTTTTTTTTAAGAAATGGCAGGTAAGACAACAGAAAAATTAAAGATAGCCTAAGAAGTCATTACTTCTACATCCCGTACCATGAACCCCAATTCCTAGGACAGAGCCAAGGGAAGAGCTGTTATCACCCCACATACAAGGAAGTTAATAAACCAGAGAACTCAAAATGTCCTTAAGGGCTTGAAGAAAGGGCCATTTTTCACTTCCATATGAATAGACCAATTTCAGATTTTAATTCCTGAATGACCAAAATCCAAAGGAGATTATTTGTAACTTTTACACTCTGAACTCTCATGAAGTCTTAGAAAACCAGCATCTTGTTAATGCATTAAAAGTCTGCCTCCGCCTTGCAGTTAGCCAAATCTCTTGAAGATGGATGAGTTTCCATTCCACTACCAGACAAGCTCAGTAGTAAGGGTTATTTTTTTTGTATTGCTCAAAAAATTACTAAGGATACAACCGTAGAAAGTTTTCACAGGCATCTATGTCATTTTTTTATCTACTAATTTGGATTCAATCAGATTAACTTTAAGGAATTTATTCCTTCTCGGTTCCTTAAAACCTCAAGTGTAAGTCGCAGTTTACTAGGGGACCTGCTGTAAAGCAGATTTCCTAAGAGCCTTGACTTCACCGGGAAATTCACACGTTGCTTTATATCCTCTGAAGACTCAGAAGAGCTAAAATTGAACCACCGCTGCTCTGAAGTTTCACCTTGCCACACTGAGCTCGGAGCAGTTGTTTTCAGGGCGGCTCATCCCATAGCGCCCCGGGGAGGGTCCTCGCGGTGCGGATCTGGAAGCCAAGACGGCTCTCCCCGA
>NW_008626568.1:0-6735 GCF_000691845.1 Merops nubicus
CTGCAGGATGAGACATCCTGCTTGTGCAGCTCCCTTGCTGGAGGACGGAGGCTGGTGTCAGACCTCCTTGCCTGCCCGCTTTGACAGCGAGATTGAAACATTCCTAGTTCCCGTCTGTAACACTGGCTTTGCAGAAACTTTGAGTGGTGCAGCTGCAGCTACTTGCCAGGATTTAATGAATGCGGCATCCAAGGGATTTTCTGTTTGGTGCTTTATGATATCACCCTAGCAGTCCATGTGCCAAAAATGTATTCTCTTTAGTTTTAATTAAAATTGTTCTGTTATATTATACTATTAAGTAGTAATGTCTCCCTATAAGAGTAGTTTCTGTTCACAGGTCTGTGTTTAAAAGAAATTTCAGGGGCATTCACACCTGCTAACTGAAAGGCTATGCTCCCTCTGCAATCAGATAGAGGGGATTTAACAGCTGCTTTTCAGACTACTAGTTCCTTTAATATTCGTCTGAGTTGTAGCAGTGTCAGCACATGCTAGCATTACTGGAAGCCCATCAGTGCATTCTTACAAGAATTCATGTCTCCCAGGGTGGAGACACCGACAATCAGCAACTTATCACTATTGATGGCCTCTTATGTGTGGAAGGCCACTCTGAATCCAGGGACCTCATCATACTCCTGAGGGTGGGAAGTTTCTTTTGCAAGTGTAGCCTGCAGCCTCTAAACCCCATAAACCTGTAAAGTCTTTCAGTTTCTCCTGGTAGGTTGTTTCTGCCTCTGACAAGTGCAAGTTGAAAGTAAAAAGCCCATTTTGAGTACGGAGTAAGGCTACACTGTTTTTAATTTCCACTTCCTCTTACCTTTACCAAAAACGTGGCCTGTTAGCTTAGTTCCGGCCGTCTTTGGTACCGTTTCTCTTTGTTTGCACAATACAGTGTGGAGGTTACAGACAGTGAACCAGATTGTGTCTTGAAAGATGCTAGTAAAACCAGAGCTCTTTTCTTCATAGCAGGAAAAAACTAAAGGGAATATACTAAAGCAGGGGAGTTACTACCCTGTCAGTTTCTGACAAGTATAGCGGTAAAGCAAACATTCCTTTCCTTTCTTGAATTCTGAAACATAACATTTTATTAATTTGAAATTTATATCAAGAGTTTATAACAGACATCCCGAGTCAACTGTGGTAGCCTGAAAATTTGACAAAAGACTCTGGTTTCTTCCTGGTGTGATTTAGAGCAGCACAGATGATACTTGTGAATTTTTATGCCTCTTTAGACAGTTGTGATGCTTATCTGTCTGTTCTTCTTTGTCATACTGCATACAGTTCAATTCAGGGTGGCATCTGTTCACAGATTTTGAAGGCAGGAAGCAAAGTGCAGAAAGGGTAACATTTTCATCTGAGAGTTTCACATATTACTGAGGATCAACAATGCTCTGAGCCAGAAATGCAGCCAGCAAAAGAAACCAATGATAACTGAAGTTAAGCATGATGCCTCTTTGCTTTTGAGCTGTCTTGAAGCAGAGAAAATCTAATTTATTTGTTCTTCTAGCATGTGTCCCTATTGTCCGTATATTTGGTGCCTTATTTTAACATAAAGCCTGTATTTCACTTCGTGTGAATGAAGGGAAACTGTCACTAGAGCTGAACTGTTAAATAAAGGGAGATGTGGAAGGTGTGAGCCTAAAGTCAGTTTACACTCTACAAAGCCACCAAAGTCAATGAAATGTTTCTTTCCATTTGAAACAATAATACCAATATTAATACCAGCAAAATATTTACTGTTTCCAATTTACAAATATTATTTAAGGGAAAATAGTACAATGTAATTACAAAAATATATTGTTGTTTTCTGTTTACATCGTAGCAAAGCATAAAGACAATTTCTTCTTCTGTAGCCCAAAAAATAGATAATGTAATCTACTCACAAACAACACTTGCTCTATTTGCAACTGTACCTTGTCTGTTTTGGGTTGGTTGGTTTGTTGGTTGGTTTGGTTTTTTTCATGAAAGCCTCATAGGATTTGTGGAAGTCATTCTTACTTATGGCCCCACAATAGTATTTCATGCTGTGAGATCACATCTGAATCATGTACTATGCTGAAGGTCAGTTCTATATTGAACGTATTGTTCCACATTTATTTTCTATCTGCCGTTGTTCCCTGTGTTGCACATCCCTTGAGAACGGAACAGCATGCCACAAGGTTAAATGTGACATGATGACACTTTCTGTTGGTTACGTATAACCTAGGTATTTTCACAATAGATCGCAAAACACCAATTTCTTCATCCTTTCATGCTTTTTTGAATCAGAAACAACCTGGCCTTGCTTAAGCTGTACTATTTTTTTAGGTCATCTCTCTGATTTCTCAACAGTGATGTCTTGATTAGTTTCAGAATAATGTTGTTTCTGCATGTCACTATCTGTCTCTCTTTAGTTTCTACCATATTGCGTTTTCAGCTGCTTATCTCAACTTATCACACTCAGAATCATTCCACTGCCCTTCCAGCAAGCGGATGGCTGGAACAGTATGTGCTGTTTAATGTCTTTTCCTCTCACTCTGTTTTGAAATATCTTGGTTAGTGATAGCTTTGGCTGCAGTAATCACAATTTTGTGGCATTTAGGATACAGCTGAGCATGTGGAAGGTTAATGCTAAGGCAAAGGTTTTTAATTTTAGAAGAGCAAACTCAGATCAGTTCAGAGATCAGTTGGGAGGGATTCCATGGGAGGCTTCCATGGAAGACAAAGGGGCCCACAAGTGTGGGGAGTTTTTCAAGACTACTGTCCTGAAAGCACAAAACCAGTTTTACCCCTTTTAAAGGTAAGGGGTAGAAGAAGTAGATGCACTAGGAGATCCCCTTGGCTTAACTGCAAGCTTCTGGTCTGCTCCGAACCAGAAGAGAAGTGTACCAGAGAAGTAAAAGAATGTGAATACCTGTTCAGAAACACAAGGGCATTGCCAAGGAGTGCAGAGATGCAATTAGAAAATCAAAAGCTCAGCTCAAATTGCAGTTGGCCAGAGATGTCAAAAATTACCAGAGAGAGTTCTTCAGGTATATAAACAAGAAGTAGAAACAGAAGGAAAATATTGGCCCACTGTTAAACAGGAGAGGTGAATTACACACCAATAATCCTGACAATGCAGAGGTTCTCAACACTTTCTTCACCTCTGTGTTTACCAGCAGTGGTGGGCCCTAGGCCTTGGGAACAAAAATCCAGGTCAATGTGAATACACACACAGTCCATGAAGAAGAGATGGTACTCTCACTTCAGTCCCTGTGAAAGTTATGGAGTGAATCCTCCTGGGACTGATTACAAGTCAAATGGAACACATGACTGGGAAAATCCAGCATGGATTCACCAAGGGCAAATCATGCTTGACAAACCTGATTGCCTTCTATGACAAAGTAACCTGCTCCATTGATGTGTGGTGACCAGTGGACATTGTCTACTTGGATTTCTCCCAAGACTTTTCATATGGTTCCCCAGAGCCTCCTCCTAGAGAAACCGATGAGTTACAGTCTAGACAAGTGGTCTGTACAGTGCTGGGGAACTAGCTGACAGGCGGCACCCAGCAGCTGGTGGTAAATGGCTCCTTTTCAAACTGGCAGCCTTTCACAAGTGGGGTCTCCCAGGGATCGATATTGGGCCCAACATTGTTTAAGATCTGAATTAATATGGGACCAAGTGTACCCTGGTGAATTTTGCTGATGATACCAAACTAAGCAGGGAAGTGGACACTTCAGAGGGGAGAGCCACTGTGCTGAATGACCTGGATAGGCTGGAAGAGTGGGTTAATGAGAACTTGATGAAGTTCAACATGGTCAAGTGTAAGGTCTTGCACCTGAGAGAACATATTCCAGGAGTGCAGCACAGACTGAGATCTACCTGGCTGGAGAGCAGCTCTGTGGAAAGGGGTCTGGGTGTCTTGGTGGATAGCTACTCGGTACAGTGAACAGCGTGCTGCAGCAGCAAAGAAAGCCAACAGAATGCTGGGCTGAATCAACATGGGCATCACCAGCGGAGATAAAGAATTCATCCCACACTACTCAGTGCTTGCCAGACCATGCCTGGAATACTGTGTTCAGTTTTGGCCCCCACTATACAAAAAAGATGTTGATAGGCTGGAGAGGTTCCAGAGAAGGGCTGGAAAGAAGATCAAAGGACTAGGAAGACTGCTGTATGAGGAAAAGTTGAGAGAACTAAGTTTGTTCATCCTTGAGGAAAAAAGGCTTAAGGAAGACCTTATCACCATGTTCCAGTACAAAAAGGGTAGCTACGAAGAAGATGGAGACACATCATACAAGGAGTCACATGGAAAAGGTGAGCAGTAATGGGTACAGTCACGACTGGGGAGAGTCCAGTTAGACATGAGGAAAATTTTTCACAGTGAGGACAATCAGCCAGTGGAATAATCTCCCCAGGCAGGTGGTGAAGTCAGCAATGTTGGACACTTAAGATTCAGCTGGGACATGGTGCGTGGCCATCTTATCTAGGCTCAGCTTTTCTCAGGAAAGGTTGGACCAGATGATCCATGAGGTTCCCTTCCAACCTAGTATTCTGTGATTCTGTGATCACAGTTTAAAACAGAAGCTGTAACAAGGGTCAGAATCTGGCAAATACTCCTGACTACTAGCTTTTCACCTTTCTTACACCTCTGCCAACCATTTAGGTTCACATCTGTTTCAGGGGTCTTAAATAAAGATGTATTTTCCCCTGATAGCTCTTTTGAGCTAATATCTCTTGGGCTGTACAAGATGCACAAAGGTGCTGATAAGCCTTTGGGTTGTCAACCATGTGTTGTGGAAAAAGCAGACATCAGTGGGCTTTTACAAGAAAGGGTGAGAAGCTCTAATTTTTCAGTGGCATTGGAATGGTGCCATTGTTATAATAGGGTAGGCCATGTAAGCAAAACGTTAGATGCTAGGAACACCAGATCTGATGACATTACAGTACCTGAGTTACAAAAGGTTGTCCCAATGAAAACACTGTTTTATAAAACTTCATGGATTTGGAAATGTGGAGCGAGCAACAAGAAGTGCATGACTCTGGATGACTGCAGAGGAGAGAGATCATGGTTAAAGAAGGCTTCCAAGTTAGGGATGGGTGGGATGAAGAAGAACAGTAGTGATTTTAGAAGTGACAGCTGAAAGGGAGGTCATGTAGAAGGTCTGCAAAGGAAGAAGGGCAAGTCACCATTGCTACATTAGAGTTCAACTTTACTGTAAAACACAGAAATGTGAGACAGCTCCCTCCTGGGTTATCACATCTAGTCTAGTGCTGCTTCAGGTTACACCATTTTAGGTAAACTTACGATAATATATTGTGCTCCACCTTTAAGCTGGATGGGCTTCTTAGTACTGCACATCCTCCTAGGAAGCTGTATTCATCAGTTGAAAACCTTACAGATTCCAGTCTTAATAGTATTAAGGTTCAGCATGCATCCATTTGCTATAACATTGCTCTTTCTCTGCTATTCAGCTATTTTCTGTATTTCTACCTCACTCATACTTGTTGGACAAGCCAAGCTCTTTAACTGCCTTTCAGAAGTTAAGTTCCTCGTTCTTTTCATCAATCCACAGTTCTTTGCGTGTATTCAGCTTATTTTTTCTGAAGCCTTAATGAGTTTCACACAGTATTCCCAAACAGAACAGGTGCTTTCACCAGGACACGTCCGAATTCATGAGGAAATGTAGGTTGTATAGCTTCTGGGAATGAACTGTTGTTTTCCCTGGGTAACAATGTATGATGTAATCTTGATAATATGATGTTTATTATTAAGGTTGTAAGTATTGTGCTTCTTGAACCTAATGAGTCACCAAGTTTGTTGAAAATTGTGAAAGAAACAAATTGTATCTCTGATACAACTTTATTTATCTTAACATAGTTAAGGACTAAGCAAGGAATGAATTCTTCACAACACTTACCTTTTTTTTTTTTTTCTCTATATGTTAATGGACTGTTCCTATGGGTAGGTTCCATGTGGCAGTTTTTACTAGTGTGCTGAGATACACATGCAGATGAAGTATGATGGTAAAGTTTCTTTCCTTTAACTGTGTTCTTTTGTCTTGGCTTTTTCAGGTAGATGTTACCTGTGCATAATGAAAATATGCAGAAGATATGTACACATTCAATTCATCTATAGCATTATCTAAATAAGATAAATGAGAGGAAACAGAGTCAAATAGAAGACACTGTTAGATTATTCAATTGCTTAGCCATCTGTACATGGGCATTGTGGGGGAAACACTGTTTCAGCCTTCAGCAGAACTGTGGTCACTCGTAGTCACAGGAGAACGGTCGTTACTTCCCTTTTCCTGGCTGAATGAAATAACTGTCCTTGGTTTGACTAAGGGTGGGGTGGGTCCCGTGTTGGGTTGAATTGTGGAGAAGCTGCTCGGTGTTATCACTGACTGCTATGGGGAAGTCTGTTATCAGCCCTGCTGCAGGCTGCCACAGCACAGAAAGTAGCAGGAGTTAGGTGTGGCTTTTCTGGTTGCAGCTGTCTTCACACCTGCTGTGAGTGAGGAGAGCAGTTCACACTGGAGAAGCTGTTTTCTCCCCCTCTGGCCAGTGCTCCACCTATCCCTCATTCCTGAAGGTCCATCACAGAGAGTCACTGTCCACCTGAAGTTTCATCACACTGCAGTCAGATGACAATGTGTCATTTGTGTGAAGGAATTTACAGCTGCTGCACTTTCAACAGGTTAATCAGAGAGGGGACACAGGAGGTCTCACCGAGGCAGAGGAATGAGTACACTGTCCTCTAACACATTCCTG
>NW_008626568.1:6766-22683 GCF_000691845.1 Merops nubicus
CTGCTAAATATTTTTCCGTAGATGAAGATCTGACTTGGGAACTTTCTTCTTTCCCAAAAGAACTTTTCTTCACATACCTTTGTAAGCACACTGGGCAATACCAGCATCCAGAGAGTTAAGATCAGAGAGTGAAGACCTATTGCTGTGCAGTTACACTCCAGAGACTAAATCCCACCTCAGTAGTTGCCTACTGTTTTCTAAGAAACTTTTTTTTTTTTTTTCAGTCAACACAAGTCTGTTTATTGGAAGGAATATTAACTTTCAAGTGGAGTATAAAACAGCAAAATGCATAACATTAGAAAGTATTAAAGATAATGCAAAGAGAGCTGAATCAATAACCTGAAATAATAAGTTTATAAATATTATTATAAGTAATTATTTCTTCTACAGTGGCTATTTTAGTGTTCTGTAGTTGGCACTTTGTGTGTCTTTTGTAGTCAAGAGATAACCAGTGATATTACAGAAACTCTAGAGAGAGCAGAAACAAAATATTTTTCTAAGGTATTACTAAGGGACTCAGAGTATGTCAAAGACTGCAAAAATCTTGCCTGCCTGCCCGTGCTGCAATTTGACGTGTTTATGTTGCATGTTTTGTATTGTGTTTCAGATCAAGTCAGTGAACTTTGTTTGGCAGCCTTTTCAGTCCCATGAATCATCTGCTGTAAAGATAATCCAATTAATACCCAGCATGATAGAAGTAATTGTATTTTACCCTGTCACGTGAACAGCAGCAAATCATGTGATATTATGAAGAGCTTAATCACTTCGTTAGTAGCACAATTCATGTTGCTACAGTATAATTAAATAATATCAGGTTTGAATCATGAGACGTAAGCACTTTTTTTCTTCTTTCCATGCCATATCAAAGCAAAATTCTTAAAAGTTCTCCAGTGTCTTTCAGTATCATCCAGAATCACTAAGCCTTCTCCAGTGAAAGGGAGTTTCTACATGCTGGAATTATATGAAAACAGGAAAAATAAACACCACAACTTTTTTTCAGCGAGGGACATACTGTAATTCAGAAGAGATCATTTTACAAAACAGATTATTTATTCTCTAGGAAAAAAACACGCTGGATTTCTTTTCTCATTGTTGTTATGGTTCATTCCTAAGGAATTTATTATTCCCATAATAAAGTTAGTGGGAGTTTAGGGCGATGTGCAGTTTCTGTTGTATCATGTGCACTGATAGAGTGAGAACTCCCTGCCGATTAACACCATGCCTCCCATATCAGTGCTCTCATCCTTGAGTACCAGTAACATCTTGGGGAGTCCTACCTGTTGATTAGCAATTTTATCTGGTTTATATTCTTTTTCAGTTGCATGTTTCTAAATTCTGAGTTGTTTCACCTGTTAATGAAAGTAAAGAAAGTAAAGGTGCATATTATCGTGCCATCTTGTTATCAAAGATGTAATCAGGTTCTGAAGAGCATCTAATCCACAATGGTAGTAATGTAAAGCAAGTAACTACAGTCACATCATACTGTGTGTCCTGAGCATATTCAGATACTCAGGGGTTCTGAGTTTTCAAAGTTAAGATCTGAATTGTGTTGACCATACATAATTATATGAAAAAGACTTCAAGATTTAGCCATCATTCCCTGAAAAACTGTGAATGGTCTCCATATATGGTTGCTCAGGTGGCTGCTGAGAGGAGAGCACATTTTACAAGTTTACAATAGCTGTAGGACAATCTGTGACACTCCCCATGTGTGCTAGTATAGATAAGCCCAGAGATTACAAAATTTGTTTAAACAGGATGTTTGTTTCTTTTCTTACTCATTTCCAAATCTGTGTCATGAACTGCAGCACAGTACTTGGAGGAAAACATAATAGTCCTATAGTTGTTCCCATACAAATAATTTGTCTTTTTCCTTAGATAACGTATCAGAAAAACCAGCAATGTGCAAAAGATATACTCAAGATCTACGGCAGATTGTGATAAATGAGTCTTTATCAGATACCCAAATGTCACAGAGTTAGTTTTGCAGATGTGAAGGATCTACAACATAATGGTCTCCAAGACACATTTTACGTCATTTCTGTTGTTCACTCTCTGCACACATGTGCACTGATTCGGCCACCTTATTACACACAGACATTATCTCCTAGGCCCTGGAGATCCTCAGGCTTGGCAGATGTGAGGGACTGAGTGCTGCACGCAGTGCAGCTGCTTGTAGATGCTATCCCCTTGCAGCACTTCTTGCTCCCCTTTCCCTGGGCAACACAACAAATAATGGGTCATCCTATCCAGAGGAAGTATATATTCACTCTAAATCTTTATGCTGTGACTCCTGGGACTACCTGAAATATGGGTGCAAACAGATTTCTCTTGGTACGCTCATTTTCAGTGATTTTCTTCCATTCTTTTTTTCTTCTCTTGTTCTTCTCGCCTTCTCCCTTCACTTCTCCTACTCTGCATTTATGGCCTTTCTTTGAAGGATTTTGTTTGTTACCAAACTGATAAAAAGACTGTGCTACCTGGGAGAGTAGTGCCAAGGAGTCAAGGCATTTCTTGTTTCATATGGGTTCAGACAAGAGGATTGTCCTGTGGCTTCTTCATGCATTACAGTCCCGGGGGCCCAGACTGCACCTTTTGCTTTCTGTGTCCATGGCAGCTGGGAGAGAGAATGCAGAGAGAGTGCTATGCAACGCGTGCCGTGCTATGCACAGTTGCAAGGAGACATATGCCGTAGCAAATTAAATTAGAGACGTGGCATTGTACTATTTTTTCCACTTCATTCTTCGCTTCTGCCCAGTACTGCAGCAATCTGGACCTGAAGTGGTACATGGCATTGATCTGTGAGCAGAGGATTGCTCTCATAGTAAAAATCGTTACCTAACATCTGTGTGGGCAAGAGGGAAGAGCAAGGATAGGGGATGGAAAAGAAAAGAAAAAGAATTCAGCATGGATGAGAAGAAAGGTGGAGTGGTTGAAACTGAGGAAAGAGGAAGAGGGTGAGCAGCACAAGTGATGTTTTGCTCTTTAAAAAAAGCATAAGTAAATTACTCCATAAATGGAAAAGAAAGGAAAAATCTTTATAGTTGAGGCCTTTACTACTGTAGGATGTTTTGTGGCTGTTAGAAGTAATTGCACATGTAAGAGTTAGTTTCAGAGATGGTGGAATATCAGTAGTATCCATGTAGAAAAATTAGCAAATCGTAAGACTTGTGTCTATACTTGCTCAGGGCTGCTGCAACTAGTGTGATATTAAAAGCACTGTTGACCATGTGAGATATGTTTATACTGGGCTACACTTCTTTCTGTGCATTAGGATACCCTAGAATATAATTCTAGTTGAATTTGATTATTGAGATGAGGATCAAAAATTTCTGTGTGTGTCCCTTTCCAATGGAAAATTTATTCTTCTAACTTACTACCTTCTTTTGCTACTGTTAGAAAATAAAAGTTCATCTTATATTCCCATGCTAAATTCAAACAGCTTATGCTAGATGTTAAAACTTAAAAGGTAGCTGTATTTGGCTGTATTTTGGCATACTACACAAGTTCGTATGGATATAAGTGCTCTGTCTAGTAAAGGTATAACATGAAAAAAGAAGTGAGATCAATAATGTAGTTTCGAGCAATTGTTGGAATGAGGAAGTCTATTCTCAGTTACTGCCACTAGATAAATAATATCCTCACCAGAAATCCCTAAAGAAATATAAACATGTAACTTAAAAAGATAAACACTGCTAAAATTTTGAGAGCGTTCTGGATCTTTTTGTAGTGAAACCTAAAGAAGAGGAAAAGAGAATGAAAATGGGAATGAATCTTTCTACCTGGTAGTAATCCTGCTAAATGTGCAATGATCTAGCTGGTCAAACCTGACAGCCACCACCTGGAATGAAAAGCACATGGTTAGAACACGTCCTAGTCACACCTGCTCAAAGTAAAATGGCATTACACAACTTTTAATAACCATGCAATCTAGTTTTGCTGCAGTGTAGGTATATGCCTACCATACATCATGTGAATAGTCTGAAGACATGGAGATCACTTGTAAGTTGAGATTCAGCTATTTACACTGGTGGTTTTGGGATCAAAGCCTCAGCAACTTACTTCAATACGTGTAACCATTTGCAGAGTTTTATCTTGCTTGAGCTTATCTTAGAGTGCAGACTACTTATTTTCAACACGTTTAGTTCAGTCACTGGATTAGAAATAGAGATCATTGTGTCATATTCACCAATCAAGGGCATTTACATAATATTGCAAATGTCTTCAGGGCTTTTGAGATTGAAGATTGTTGTTAGGAATTCAAACTGTCCATGTTCACTGGCACAGATGACATCTAAATCAAAAATCTTTATAGTTGCTTAGAGTGGCCTATTTGCCTGAAAGTTTAACTTGTTCATTTTCCATCTCTTTATTAAACAGGAAGGCCTTGGTAGGCATTTATAATCTGCCTCTTTTCTCTCAGCTTGTTTTTGCAGGTGGAGGTAAATTACTGAAAATGTTTATATCATATCACTTTCTTTAATATTTGATAGTGTTTATATAGTATATTGATAACCAATAATGTAATATATTATATTGAAACCAGTTCTGGATCTTCTAGAGCTAGTGAAAACACGTAAAAAGTCACTGCTGGACTAGATTGATAATCAGAGGGCATAATCAACATTTTTGTGACAACATACCTGAAGACATCCTCGAGGTTCAGATCTATATGTATTTTTGCTATGCCTATCACCAATATATAGGACAGAAAAGGGAATTCCTGTCTCTAATATGCTTTATTTGTGTCTATTGGTCATTCTGTTTGTTTTTTTTTTTTACTATTCTTCTATTTTTTGTCCTTTCCCCCATGTCTCCACTGTTAATTACTGCTATTTTTTATCCCATTTTTTATGTGCCTTTTAGGTATTGGAGTCGGTATGCTGGTACGGGAATACGGCAAACTGTCTAACCTGGATAAATTCTACTTTTCCTTTCCTGGAGAAGTGCTGATGAGAATGCTCAAACTCATCATTCTGCCATTAATCATATCAAGTATGATCACAGGTATGACTGGAAATGTACTATTAACTGATGATACTATCATTGTGCTTTAGCTTTCTTTGTAGAAGAAAAAACTTTTAAAAAATATTTGATGGAACTCTAATGAAAAGTATAGATCACATAAATTTAGATTAAGTTTTCTACATAGAAGGAGAATGGATTTGGAAGAATTAGCATCATTATCTGGTAATTAGTTATAAAGAGCTGTGAGATAATAACTTAAGTGTTTATATATTCTCGTACCTTTTTCTCCCTGTTTTCAGGAGTGGTTTAAACAGTTGCAAATTGCAAGCCCAAGGCTATAACCCTGTATTCACAAGTACAGAGTTAACTGTTGTAAGTAGTCTCATGCTGCTATATCACAAGAAAGTGAGAGCTGACCTCATAGCTTACTGTCATAAGAAGAGGAGATGCCTCTACCTACACTTCCCTGGTCTCAACAAACTCCAATGAAGTACCTTGCATGAGCTCTGGCATTTGCTGAATCCTTTTGTCAGTCCATTCAATGCGCCCACCTGACATAAAACTGTAAATTAGGGAAAAAAAATATTTAAAACCTATGCATCATTTTGAGGGAAATGTAAGAGAGTGGGGAGAGAGTCTGTGTGGCCACGAAGGGCTTATAGGAAGAAGAGCAAAGCTTCCCTCTTTTGGAAGAAACAAGGAACCCATTAGCTGGAATCCTCCCGTGGCATATTAGAATTTGCAGACAGCTCTTCCAGAAGGAAAGGTTTGGTAAGATTTGCCTGAGAGAGCCTAAAGTGAAGAGACAGAACTGAATGTCAAATATCCTTTTTGCCAAAAAAAACCCCCAAACAACCAAAACCAAACGTTCAAGCCAAATAAACTTGTCTTTATTCTTTAAGCCGTTACTAGGGGAACAAGGGTTGTGACTATTTTCTTTTAGCTTCCCGCAGTGAGCCAAGACACATTTGTCACTATACTGTCCCCTTTCATCTCCACAAAGCCTCTATCTGGGGAATGTATTCATGTCCAGGTATTTGTTGTTTGGTTGGATTGTCACAGAAATACATCAGACATTTGACTGGAGAAAAGGAGAACATGTTGTGATCAGAAAATGGAAGGGGAATTTCAATGATGCCGTGAAAGTGCTTTCAAGAATAAGATATGGGATACAAAATCCAAGGCTCCTCAAAATTCATTGTCAAAAATATCACTAATTTCAGCAGTGCACCCCAAGATGTGCCTATGACAGGAAGAGCCTAAGGGGAGCTTTAGCCAAGGCCTTTTGTACATATCTGTAATGCATGTTGACAGGAACGCAGTGTTAGAATTGAAACAGAGAATTTCAAGAGCTGCAAGATGGAGATATAGAGAAAAGAAAGCTGCAAGAGGCAGAGTGAGAAATGATGGCAGAAAATAGTCAAGGAACGAAGGGAAATGAACACTATAACAATGAAATGAATGCTTTATTAAATGTACCTCTGTCCAGCACTTGTGGGAGGAAACAAGAATTGTGCTGTTAAAAATATTATGCTGCTATTTAGTGTTTAACACTCCAGTATGAGAGACAGAAAAAAGATGCTCTGATACTGACCTTGGCCTATCCAATTTACATTAGCAATGAGCTTCTTTTTATTACATTTCCACATTAGGTTTTTAGATAAGAAAAAGGAGACAAGATTGATAAAAAACAGAAGCTACTTCAACAGAATATGTAGAGCTTTGCTGCTCTGGAAGACAAAAGCACGAGCTACCGGTGTGTAGGCAGTCAGGTTTTGAATATCTTCAAACATGGAGATTCCACAGCCTCTCAGGGCAACATGTTGGACCAGCCTCATGGTGAAACAGTGTTTTCCTGTTCAGATGAAATTTCAATTTTTAAAATTTTTGCATATGGTCTCTTCTCTTGTTTCTGGGCACTTTCTCTTGATTCTGTTTTCTCAGAATCTGAGAAGATTCTGGCACTGTCTTCTTAATTCCAACCCATCAGATATTTATACACATGAGAAAGATCCCCCTGAGTCTTCTCTTGTCCAGGCTGAATAGTCCCTGCTCTCTCAGTCTCTTGTCATGTCAGAAACCCTCCAGTCCCTTAATTAACTTTGTGGCCCTTTGCTGGAATCACACCAGTAAATCCATCTTCTTTTTGTACTGGGGAACCCAGAACTGGACACAGTACTCCATGTGTGGCCTCTCTGTTGCATTTAGAGAAAAGATCAACCCCGTCCACATGCTAGCAGTGCTCTTCTTAATGCAGCCCAGGAGTCTTTTGTCTGCCTTTGCTATGAGATATTGCTGTCTTATGGTCAACTTGTTGTCTATGAAGACCCTCAGGTCCTTCTCTGCAGAGCTGTTCTGCAGCCAGTCAGTCTCCAGTATGTACTGGTGACGTGCATTATTCCTCCCAAGATGCAGAGCTTTGCATTAATACTTGCTGATCTCCATGAGAGTTCTTTCAGATGAATTCTCTAGCCCAGCCAGGTACCTTTGAATGGCAATATAACCATCTCATGTATCAGCCACTCCCACTAGTTTTCTGTGAACTTACTGAGGGAAAACTGCTCCATCATCTGTGTCATTAATGAAGATATTAAACAATATTGTTTAACAATATTAATGTCATTAATGTTAAACAGTATTGGCCCCAGTATTGACCTGTGGTGTACACCACTAGTGACTTACCTCCAACAAGACTTTTGCTGGTGATCACAACCTTCTGGACCTGGCCATTCAGCCATGTGAATTTAAATTCATCTTACTGTGCACTTACCCAGCCTGTTCTTTGTGAATTTTTCTGTGGGTGTGTTATGGGAGAAAGCGTCAAAAGCCTTATTAAAGCCAAGATAGACAACATGACTCCTTTGAAACTCTGAATTTTAGAGTCAAAGCAAAATTCACGTTTTCAAAAGATACTGTAAACAACAGAACAAGGAGAGGAATTAAAAATTTAAGGAGAATACAGGATGTGTCTTCGATTATGTCTGTAAACAAGACAGGCACCTCAGTGTTAGCAGTAGGGGCACATCTCTCTGCATTTAGCTGTGAACCTTCCCTGGAATGAGACACAAGTATTTTGTCAAAAGTAGCCTCATCGTTATAGACTAAGCGCAGGATATAGAAGCATAGCACCACAAACTGAGTGCTAGCTTTCTGTGGTTAGACCAGACGTCTCACCAAACAGGAAAATTGAAAATTAAAATCAAAAACCTAGAGTGGTACTCAAGACCATTGCTATGACATCCAGAATGATACCTGTAAGGAGTGTGGTACTCCATACCTCAAATCCACTTCTTTGGAGTAGTGCCCTGAAAGAAGAAATTTTTAGGCAAATGCCCAAAATATATTATTTTTTGATGCCCTGTAGGGAGAAAGAATTGAGAGGAATCTCTTCTTTGCTTCCTGAAAGTTTTGAGACTTAAATCTAATCATTCTGGGAGTACTTAAAAGACAATAAAATGTCTTTGAAAGTCTTGAAAATTCACAACTCTAATTTTGTTCAGAAAATTCTCTGGAATGGTTCAGTATATTTCATCACACAGCTGCCTACTGATCAGACTAGTCCTCTTTAATCACTCTTAGCCTTCTTTTTCATGGACTGAGATTCACAGAGTATGTAATGGTAGTTAGTGTTTGCAAATCTGCTTTCTTTCTGGATCGCAACAGAGCTTAGCCTGGAGAGACAACTGTTCAATTTCCTCAAGAATTTGTTACCCTGTACTGGGGTACAAGATGGGGAGACTTACACACCCAACTTGGAGCTAACTAATCCACACAAAGTGTCAGGCCTTTTTGCCTGAACCTGAGTCCCGTGTTAGTAGCTAGTGTCAGGAGATGTGCATCTTAACATGCTGAGCCCTCCCAACACTACTAGCGTGGTGTGGCTCTGCTTCACATCTCTCTTCAGTCAGACCTTTGAAGCTGGGGTTATTTCAAACTGCCTGTCTTACTGACTTTCAGACTACAAGCCATGGACCATGATGTGGAGATCTTTATGGCTAGAATGTTTTCTGTCAAAAAACTTCTCTTAAAAGCTGGTGTCGCATAGCTGATAAATGACCTTTCTTTGATGATGTTTCCAGGGTTACCCCGAAATGCCAGAAATTTTAACTGTGTAGCAGTCATGCCTGTTCTGTTTTCTACATCATGCTTTCAGTTAAAAGATGTGATACATAACACAGCAGGTCCATGTCTCAGATCTCAATATTGATTACGTGATTTTATCAGCTATTCAACATCTGTTTTAAGTTCTACAATAACTTCTCCCTTGTTTCTTATCTTTTCTCCCTAGTAACACATTAATAAAGCTTTTCCTTATGTTTCTGACCTTCCCTGCACTTGCAGCCTTCACAGGCAGCTCCAGTGAGGCTAGAACAGATGCATAGTGGTTTCCTGGCTTTTCCCTATGGGGAACACCAAAATTCCTTAAAGCAGTTGATGAGGTATTTGTAGGTACATACAGCATAGATCAAGAACAGTGGGGAAAAAAAGACAGTATCAGTTGCCTTTTACAGCTATCAATGAGCTGTAAATACAACACCTGCCTTGCTGTGGGTCTCACAATGCTGAAATCACTCAGTTTCCTTCACTGAAGGCATGAACTCCTCCTTTAGTCCAAGGCCAGCTTTGATTACTGCTTCAGTACTCTCTGCAACATTGTTCCAGTTCCACCTTTACCAGTACCAACTGCACTCTTCTATTTGCAGTTCTTGCTTGGAGGAAAAAGATAATGATTTCACAACAACTGTGGCTTATTCTCTAGCTGACAGTGGCCCATTTACAGCTGCATAAGAGAGAAGAATGTCCCAGACAAGTACCTGGGCCATGCCATTTTTGCCCTTTGCAGAGACCATTGCTTTCCCTGTGGAAAGAGTATGAGTTGTGGCTGATATGTGGGTATCTTGAACAGGTTATTTTTTCTTTTCCACTGTTCAAAATTAAAGTGTCAGTTTCCTACCTTGGATCTATGTTTGGGAAGTTACTGGTTTGCTTCATCACAATGCCACTGAGTTTGGTGAATGGAGACAAAATGTATGAAATGGGAGACATTCTAAATTGCTGGAATGCAGTGACAAAAAAAATCAAAGTAGAGTATTAATCCAATTGTTCTTATTTCTTGTGTTTAGCTTTGAAATTCAAACCAGTAGAGACTTAACCTTTTAATTTTTTTTGTCCATTATGTTAGTAACTGAAATTAAAACACACTGAGGCTGTACCTACGTGCAGAAATAGATCTGCCAGTTCCATTAGGTCCAAAACATCCACAGATTTAAAGGAGCACAGATAAGGAAATGGTAGGAGAAGAAATCTTTTGTTTCCTGTAATGCAGGGCTACCAAATCAATTTTCCATTGATGTCACCATTCCTGGGGTGGCGCCTGCCTCCGCAGGTCCCCTTCCTGTAAGTCTGAAAAGCACAGCTATTGAGAGATGCTTTTGTGACTGAGGCATCCTTAGCATGCCCTGTGCACCACCGGTGGCCACACTGGTTTCCAGTATTTGGTGAATCCCTGACATAACTTAACATAGTCAGAGTCAGTTCTTAGCTTGCTTTTCTGTTTCTGAAGCCTAAAGAACCTCCAAGAAGGCAGGTCTGTTGTATATTATTAATTAACTGGTTATCTGGGCTCAGCCAGGAAATTCACCTTGTCCTTTCTATCATGTATATTGTGCAAAGGACAGAAAATGGGACACTGCTTTTAATGAGTTTTGCCTTCAGTTATCCTGAGGGATGTTGGAGGTCCTGTCCCTGCTGTCCATGTGCAGTCATTGAGGCAAGGAGGACTGCAGAGTCATGGGCTATTAATGGACAAGGCTTTGTGCCCATCCTCTCTGGATTGCTTCTGTCACAGTCATCTACTCCTTTCCCATCAATATCAGTTGACCTTATGCAACTGAGACAGCCCTTACATTATTTAAGGTTTTAAATTATAGTAATAAAACTTTGAAGTGAACTTCTAGTTCATGGAGCATGGTTACCACCAGTTCTCAAGGGCAAAGAGCCCCAACACAACAGCCATTCTGCAGCACTAGCCGTCACTGCCTCCTGTCACAGCTGTATCACCAGGGGGTTGCTTGTGGCACCACTGTAGATGGGTATGAAGTGAGTTGGTGTCTTCTGCTCTTCTGTTTTGGAGCTCAGGATGTAAACAACAATTCCCCTATATAAAACAAATTGCATTCACTTTTTTTTACTCCATTTCCCTGTGTGTGGACATCATGATCGATTAAAAAATGTAGTGTCATTTAAAATGTTTCTTTTTAAGAGTTTGGGAGCTAAAACTTGTCTTGTGTTTCATCAACAGTAATTTTGAGGTAGTTAAAGTATTTTCAGTACTCCAGTTTTTCTGTATTCACTTCATACATATTTTACCTGCAACAGTGCAGAGGCTGTATTTCTGCCACATCCATGAACTGAATCTGATTCCTCTTATGAATCTTGCTAGCCTGTCCGTCTTGGCAGATTGATGTGTCATCTTCCCTCCTTATAAGGTCTTATTATATTCAGTCCAAGGAACATCACATCTGCTGCAAAAGGTATTAACTTGAGATTATATAACCTCTAAAAGCTTTCTAGAGGAAAATTAGTGATACTGTTTGCAAATAAGAGGAATAGAAGGCAGCACTAATTAATTCTTTCTATGTATGTAGTCCAGTAAGCTCTCTAAGAAAAAATCAGAATGCAATGCTGCCATGTTGATTGTGCCAACTGCCTACAAGGCAGCACAACAGTCCCTTAACAAACTGATATCCAGAGTCAGGTCAGCCCCATCCACCCTAAGTCATTACAGACATCCCCTTTCAGTATTTTGAATCTTGTTTATAACTATTGTTGTATTCCATCCTTTAATCTGTTGATTTTTTTTTTAAACAAAACCAAAATGCATTTTCAATGTATCTTCAAACTTAGAAAACCAATATTTAGCATACTAATCCAGTGGTAGTCTCTCTATATCATGTAAGAGGGAATGGAGAATTTTCTGGTTTAATTTTTTTTTTGTGGCATTTAAATAGCAATAACAGATGCTTATTCGTTACCTGTATGCATCTATCTCTCTCTCCCTAGCTTTCCCACTCCCCCTCTCAATTTGCTATTTTTTTTTTTTTGTTTATTTCTAAGACATTCTTCTGTTGCATTTACACAACAGCACTGGTGGAATAACAATCATTTGCTCCAAAAAAAGAGAGATTAATTAAATTTCTATCAAGTGTGTTGAAAAGGTAGTTGCTGCAAGCTGTGACAGAAATCCTTTTCCTTTACAGTAAGTAACAATGAAATTTGAATAAACAGGATAACTGCTGTTACGGAGGGACTGACAGACTAGGAATGGAAGTCTTCTAGTAACAAACACTGAAGTCAGAGGTAGTGGGTGACCAAAAATATAATTTGAGAGACTACATATCACAGTTTCTTTGGGGCTTTCATTTGCCATAGCTTCATTAACGGATCTTGTCAGCCAACATCTGATTCAGAACTGTTCTTCTCATGAGATTTAGATATATATGTCATTCACTTAGCTAGTGGAAGACTACACACAGAAGCTAATTCGGAGCCCCATGACACGGTAAACCAGAGGAAAATATAAAATTTTATGAGGTGCATATCAAGTGAAAGACAGTTGAGAATTATCTACAGGCAATAGCAGATAGCAACATGAGTCCTGTGCCTCAGGTGAATAGCCAAGTCGTGCACAGAATCGTTCTGTCTGAAGTACTGAATGTGGTGGTATTTCAGTAGACAGTTGTGAATTGCTTGTTTGGTCCCAACACTCTTGCTTATACACATTGCCTTTCCTAAAGGATTCTACAGAGCAAAGGGGAAAAGAGCAAAAGATTTCACCATTCAGCCCTTGGGAGGAACTGTTGTTGAACCTGATTTGTAAACTTTGATTTCATAGAATCATCATAGACTGGCTTAGGTTGGAAGGAACCCTAGAGATCATCTAATCCAACCTCCCTACCATGGGCAGGGACACCTCTCAACTAGTAGGTGGCCAAGGCCCCCTCCCGGCCGGGCCCTGAGCCCCTCCAAGGAGGGGGCATCCACAGCCTCACTGGGCAATCTATTCCAGAGCCTCACCATCCTCATACTGAAGGTCTTCCTCCTAAAATCTAGTCTAAACCTACTTCTCCTCAGTTTAAAACCATTTCCTCTTGTTCTTTCACTGCACATTCTTGTGAAAAGTCCCTCTCCAGCCTTCCTATAGGTTCCTTTCAGGTACTGGAAGGCAGTTACAAGCTCCTGCTGAAATCTTCTCATCTCCAGGCTGAACCATCCCATTGCCTTCAGCCTATCCTCATAGTAGAGATGCTCCAGCTCCTGGATCAACTTTGTGGCCCTCCTCTGCATTCGTTCCAACAGATCTATGTCCCTTTTGTGGTGGGGACACCAGAACTGGACGCAGTATTCGAGGTGGGGTCTCACAAGAGCAGAGTAAAAGGGGAGAATCACCTCTCTTGATCCACTGGCCACACTCCTCTTGATGGATCCCAGGATGCAGTTGGCCTTCTGGGCTGCATGAGAGTATGAATAAAGTGAGTATTCAGGAGTTTAATCACAGTCAGAGTAAACTTGTGCTACAAGATCATTCCAGCTAAAAGGAGCATAATGACAGAGAAAAGGCTCAGAGTCTGGAATGGGAAGAGGGAAAAATCTCAGAAGAATCAAAGTTGTCTTCAGTAAAGTGTAGGCTTTGAATTCACCAATGTTACAGTGATTCCCCCTGCAGCAGTTAATGTCTGAAATGTATACAGCACTGTTTTCCCTTCAAAAAGTGAACATAGGCTAAGGAGAAAAGGACAGAGGTCATGTCTTTGGTACTCCTCCTTGTTCTTCAGAAACCCTGAGAGGAGCATTCTTCACACAGAAAATGAAGAGGTAGTGATAGGATTGCCTTGCAGGAGCAAACATCCAAAATGGATGCAGGCACATCACCAACAGACTGAACGGGTGAAAAAAGTTTACATTAGGTGGCAGATTTAACATGTAGTCTATTTGTACCCTTTCTGAGTCTCAGGGAGTGAGACTCCAACCTATGTCTCTCTTTAGAAGGAGTCACTGTTGACTAATGAGTCACAAAGAGAATGCATAGGTGATGTCAGGCACTTTGAGCACAAACCCAACTTCATGTTTATGCACTGTCTCAACTTCATAGGACAGCAGAGAGGACCTTTCTTTACGGTGAAAAGGAAACTTTCATACTTGTATCCATCACCCAACTATCAAACAACGGCAAAATTTACATGGAAATAGGATGAAATCTAATTTCCTCTGTGTGTGATTCCTTCCTTTCCCAACAGTGGCTGATTTGGGCCGGCAGTAACCTATGGGAAAAGAATGCAAATTTGGATTCTCTTAAACACATAGAGGAATAAGAAAACAAGTAATAAGCTTGCTACACAAGTCAACACTGGAGATAGAATTTGGTACTCAGTTCTTCAAGCAAAAATCATGTGTCGCTTTTAAAGATATAGGCCAAATACTGTTTTAGTATTAGTAGTGCTTCGCATTCCAAGTAGAAGAAAAGTATTTCACGTAACTCAAAGTTGACCATTGCCTCTAAGAAAGACTGCTGTTATGACTTGACCACCTGCTCTGTGATGATCAGAGGACTAGATGAGAACGGTCAGTACTAGATAGATGACATTCCAAAAAAAACAAATTAGAACAGAGAGGTCATACCACACACTCAGAAGCAGTTGAAATTTTGATACTGCTTGCATTTTAAATTAGAAACACTCCCAGCTCTATCTTCTAAAGCCAAGAAACTTCATGCATTTCAGACAGCTATCCATTTATCAAGGGCAGTGTGTCTGCATTGCTTCATTCTTTCTTTTATCTCTAGTATTTTTCAAAGATTAAATCTTCACATTTTTGCAACATCATGTAACGTATTGCACCACTGGCAATAAACATTTTGTCGTTTAGACCCAGCTGGGAGCTGACCACCACATGGCCACTCACTCACTCACAATTCTGCGGAGAAAAAAGCAAAGCCCCCCTGGGGTGAAATAAACAAAATTGAATACACGAATGCAAAAAGAGCAGTAAACAACAATAATAACAACAACAGTAATGAAACGAGGTGTAAAGCAAGTGATGTAAACTGCACAGACTGAGTTAGCTGAGAACTGATGCTGCCAACCCAGACTGAGAGTGCACCTGGCCCAGCCCACCCTCAGGTGTGACATCAGAGTGGCATTAAATAACCCAGTGCCTGGTTTGGTTGTCTATCCTGGCTGTGACCCCTCCCAGTTTCCGGTAAAATCTGACCCCATCCTAGGTGAACCCAGGACAACATTATCCCCTTAGAAGGATTGATTACTGAAATTCTCTACATGAATTTTAAGATCCTTGCGTGGTTTTCTATTTCCTCGTTTTTTGCAACATTCTGTAAAAAAAATTTTTAAATGGACCTGAGTATCCTGAATGTCTGTCGTATCACTTCTGTGATTGCACGTTGCAACAAGAAGAGCCAAGGTGGAAGGGGAGAATTAAAACGTGTGCACCTGGGAGAAGCTGAGAATTCTTTCAGAATTCCCCTAGCACCTGCAGAAGTTCCTCACTTAAAGCAATATGGCTGATGGCAGTTTGGAGCAGTTTTAGAAATGCATTTTGTCCTTGAATAAAGACCTTAGTCATAGATGAGAAGGTGTAACAGCCATAATGTTCTGCTCTTCAGGAACTTTTGTTGCTAGATTTTTGTTACAATACTGAATTAGATCTCAGACTCCGGAGAGAGTTGTGCACAGTTGATGAGCACCACACTTCAGTTACTTCTCAGAAATGTGATTAGCTCCCAAAACTAATTGAGAAAGCTGCAGTGTGGCTGGCTGTTGTGTGGACATGGAAGGCCCTTGGACCAGACTTTTCCTTCTGGCTCTGAGTCACACTTAAGGAGAAGAGCCTGCCACCAATGCTACGAGCAGAACAGAAGTCAAGTCCTAGTGGAG
>NW_008626569.1:0-19895 GCF_000691845.1 Merops nubicus
GGCGCCCGGGCACCGTGCGCATCCTGCGGGCGAGGAGCGCCGGGCTTGTTACAGCTGGCGAGGGGCTCTCACCGCGTGAGTTCGGCGTCTCTGACAGAGGAGTTCGGGCTCTCAGCCACTGATGAGCAGTTACATGGGCAGCACTCGTGTAAAAACTTCCCCTGTAAGCTACTCACCCCCAGCCTGGCCAAACCAGCTGCCGCCCAGAGCTGCCGGGACAGACAGTTACGAATGCAAACGGGCTTCAGGCACTGATAGGAGCTATGCAAAGCTGGCTGTGTTGTGAACGTTTTCCCTGTCGTTTTCATGAGAAGTTAGACAGAGACATAAAGAAAGAAAGGAGTGAAAGGGGTACAAGTGCCTGCAGAGGTTGCTTTGCAGGGTTTGCCATCTTCACCTATGTGGCAGCTCAGGTGTATCACTAAAGTCTGTGATGTAGCTCATCCTTTTGCTCAGTGCCAGACAGAGGTGTGCAGACACGTGGCCAAGTTTCACACTAGCTTGAACATGGGTGATGCCTCCACACTTTGGGAGAGGCACGCACAGTTCCAGCACACTCAACAGCTGCTTTTCAGGTCTTGCCCATGAATCCATTCTGTAACAGGGGCCACATGCCAGGAGGTCTTAGCATGCACAGAGTGAGGTCAGCTCACCAAAATAGCTGTTTGTTTATTACTCCGTAGCCAAATCAAGCCCAAAGCAAACCTAAGAGGGAAAAGAAACCTGTTTGCAGGATCCCTGCCCTTGCTCTTATAACTTCTCTCCTTCTCCCTAGGCTGTGAAGACTGCCAGACCGGTAGCAGAGCCCAACGCAGGATTTTGGGCTCAGCTGCAGAGATACGAAGAAGACTTGCAGCTATCAAAGCAGCCTGGTGTGCTGAGCAAAGGACTTAGAGACAGCAGCGTGTGAAGGTGCTTTAAAGAGCGTTAAGTGGCCTGACACAAATCCCTTTTAAAAAATAATCATATGTCACCTATACATAAAAGGCCTTTCCCCCCAGACTGAGCTGCTGGTTCGTTATTTTCACTCGGAGCATGTTGGAGGCACGTGGGAAAGGGGCAGATAAGCAAGGGGGAACAGCAGGAAGAGAAGCTGATGGAGGCTGTGAACAAGGCAGAGGAGGGGCTGGCACCTCCAGCAGGCACGTCCCGCGTGGCACCGACTGCGATAACGATGCTCTGAACGAATGAATGGGTTACTACAGCAGCAGCTTACTCCTGGTTTTTAATTAAACTGCCTAGTGACATCACTAGAAGGCCTGATGCCAGACGAAGGGAGTTCTGGATTTCTCTCTGACCTCCTGGATCATAACTCATGTTCCTGAGCGGGCACACCGACACGGGAACTGCTCAGGAACTGCCCGAGTTCAGCGTCTTCCTTGCGTGCGACTAGAACAAAACCCACCACAAGAGTGCCTGGAGAACAGTGATGGTGAGGAGCCTGGAGAACAGACAGTGATGGTGAGGAGCCTGGAGAACAGTGATGGTGAGGAGCCTGGAGAACAGACAGTGATGGTGAGGAGCCTGGAGAACAGACAGTGATGGTGAGGAGCTCAGCCCCCACCGTGCACGTTGAGTGCCTTTTCAGCTTTTAGAGTTAGTCTCCAAAACAGCAAAGGAACAGTCTTTAAATCCATAGTTGACAGTGGAGGGAAGATGACACTGGCAATCTAACAGTAATCCTGACTCCTTTTAGCTTCACTTACTAGACCTAACAAGATCTCTCAGTGCCCAAGTGATGCCTCCACGTGTCAGCCAACAAATCTGCTCTACCTGTATGCAAGCAACACAGCTAAATCATTCCTACCAAGAAGCCTGCTTGCAGGTTGCCCTGTGAAATTATCAATTGGGACATCAAGGAAGCTGGATGAAACTTCTAAATCAGACTACAGTTTAGTGGTCTGTTTATCACAAGACATTAGAAGTAGAGAGAAACACCAAGGTATTCTGTTGAGCTGCATGAATAAATTTGTAATTTAAAAGGGGCAGGTTATGAAACCTGTGACTCTGCAGCATGGGATTCCACTCCCCGTTGCTCAAAGCATCAGTACAAAGTACAGTTAGCTCGTTGGCGTCTGGGTAAGTGCTTACACGAGGCAAAAATGTGCTCCCAGCCATGCAGGAGTGTAGGGCACAAATTCTAGTGAAGGAACAATGATGGAGAGTAAAGCCACAGGGGGATTACATTAATTAGACAATTCAGATGTAGGAGAAGTTTCCAAAGTTAAAGATTACTCACAGTTAGAACAGCATTATTTTAGAAGCTGAAAACTAAGAAATACAAATTGGGTTTATCATCTTCATTCTCCCAAGGCACTGTCACACCAGATGCCTTCTCTGCTCCCAGCTGTGTTTGCTTTGTTCTGTTTCATTTATCTCTGGGATCTGCACTACAGCCAACAAGAAGTTTGTTGCACATCTGCAGATCTGGAGGGGCGTGGCTGTGAGGGAACTTTCTGTAGCTTTTATGAATCTTGACTATCATACATAATATGGGTATCAGTGTGACGTGCGACTTCAAGCCCGCAGTACATGCACCATACCCTTATCAAAGGCCAGGATACCACTCATCAAAAAATCTGCTTCAAGTCAGACTGTGGAATAAACTTTATTTCCTGTCGAAAGCTAAAGCTGCTGAACAGAAGTAGGAAGCTGAACACTACTGAAAACACACTACACTGCTAACTGTGAGGCGTGGTCACTGGCAGGCAGCTGCAGCCTGCCCGTCCTGCAGCTCTGACTCAGCTGAAGGGGAAGCAGTGGCTGGGATTGCCAGGACCCACCACGCTCCCTGGTTAAATGCAGAAGACCTTCACAGCACAGCATTACCTGTAGGACCCTGCTGAGGACCATCCCAGCAAGCCATTGCTATTTGCCCAGAAGAGCCATACCTCCTGCTTGTACCACTCCAAATGGGGTGAGAGAGTGCAAGGTGGGACCAGAGCCCTGGGAGCAGCTCACGTCTTTATTTGCCTTCATAACCCACTAACGTTACAAGCAAGCTGAACAGTTTAGACATACTCCTTGTTGCTGATGACTGTCTCGGTGTTTTTGGGGTAGGCACGTGGCTGGTGAGCTGCCTGGCCTGCTGAGTAGGCATATTTGTTGCAACTGTAAAGTAAGGGGGAAAAAAAGACATTAAATCATAGGTACTGCACACACATCCACAGCTTCAGGTCCCAGCCCACTGCAGCATACACTGCACTGCTGGGTTACTGTTGTTTTACTCAGTCTTGTGGCCAAGGGGAAAGAGCTGGGCTCTGACAGGCACCTCTCCTGTAACCAGAAACACACCCAGGACTCCTAACTCATGTGTGCTCCTCGAGGAATCCTCATCAGGTCCCTAAAGCAGAGGAGAACCTAGAGCTTAATGCCTTTGTGCAAGCTGCAGCTTTAATACAGCAATCAAGATGATGAGAAAACAGAAGGCTCTCCAGTCAGCCCCTTCAGCTGTCATTTGTCATGTTGAATTTCTATTTCAGACATCAGTTTTACCTTATTTTTCAAGGTGTTTCAGGATATTTGGTACTTTGTATCCAAGTATGATGAGCAAGATCTAAAGTCCAGTGTGGCTGATGAAATATTACCATAAAACTTAAGTGGCTTCAGATTAGGCAATGAAGTATCAGAGCAACACTCTCACTGATGGTGTGTTTTGCCATAACTTCCCTAAGATTAAGAACAGCAGCAGTGAGTGTGCCTCTTCCTTCTGTGTTAGCACCCTCTCAAGCTAAGCCAGCACAGCCTGCAAGCCAGCTGGGCTGCCTTGGGTAGACATGCTCAGCTGGATGTGCTTTGGGGAGGAAATGCCATTACAGGTTTGCAAGTTAAATGGGGTTTAAGTATTTTAACAGTGGTGAGGACTGCAGAGAAACTTAATTATAATACACAGTGTTCTCTGACACACTTATTTTTGGCAATTGACAGTCCACTCGTTCCTTGCACTTTTCCACCACGTAGATCTTAGAAGCATCAGCAGTACCCAGAATGACCACACACTAGTTATAGGTGATGGTGAGGCACAACAGGCACACTGCCTGGGAAGCACAGGTGTTGGGCACAGTGTCCTCTGCCATCAAACCATGGGTGACATGGCACAGCTCTGAATTAATAGGGACAGTCCCCTGTTTGTACATTATATGCCTAGAGCTGTGTACCTGGGGGTGAGAGGGTAAGCACAGCATACAGACAGGACATGGCATATAACTGACAGCTACTATTTCAACTGACGAGTCCAAGTTTACCTGTAATCCTGTCTTTTCTTCCCTTTGCATGAACAGGTCAGTAAGGTGCCACCAAGTATGTAAAGAACAGATCCAGCCCAGCCCAAGTACAGAGCATCTCCTAGTTCATACCTGAAACAGGAAAGTTTTTATGGCAGCTGCACATAACAGGATCACAAAGCCATATTTTAAACCAAGCTACAAGGTGCACAAACCAGGCAAACAATTCTAGTCTGTCCAGAAATCAGGTAACTGCAAGGCACTCCAACAGGTAACAGAGAACAGGTCTGGCTCTGTGTCTCTCAGTAAAACTGTCAGCTGTGTATTTAAGTACTCTGCCAAATCAGTGACAGCACAGAAAGTGTTACACAATGTAAAGACAAGTAGCAATAAATACTTGCATATATTGAATAAAACATTGGTAATAAATGATAATACTACACCTTCTGTGCAGTCCACGACACTTACCTTGCCCTCCTATTGACTGTGCCACTGAAATAACTTTATGAAACTGAGTGATTTGGACCTGCCTGTGGGTGTCATGAGAAAAGGCTAACCATAGAAATCAGCTTTCTATGGACACGACACCAAATCACCTACAAGCAGCTGTCTGTGTAGGGCTACTATTCAAACTTATGTGTCTTAAAGAATACTCAGCACTCTCTGTGGTTATATGGCTGACATACATTCATGGATAGTTGCAGGTTAAAAAATAATAGTTCCCCATTTTACTGTACAAAACCACATCTTTCAGGAAACCCTTTATTCCAGTCCAAGAAATTCACTGACAACGAATTTGAGCCAAAAACTAGGCACAACTGAGCCTGGGAAAGTCTGGAGTTCCACAAAGAGTGGGAAAAAATCTTTTCTATTCAGATAAAGACTACATCCACCATATGGCTGCACCTCTGTGGTCTGAGATACCTAATATAAGGGCAAAATAAGTGTCATGGACTGCATAGAAGGAATACTGAAACCAGACACGTGTGCTTTCTTTCCCCTTGTAAACACAAAATCATTGTTTAGAAGTGATGAGGTTTGTGACTGCAGAACTGGTTGCTAGCAGGAAGGTTTCAGAGGTTTACACAGGTTCTCCACGTTCTCATTGCACATGGCAGCCACAGGTCTCCACTCTTTTAAGTGCTTTCCAAACACAAAACAAGGAGACAATCATTAGCTAAAAAAAAAAGAAGAGTGGAAGTTGCTGGAGAAATACTAAGGAACACTCAGAGAGTGTTGCCCAGTGCATGAAATCATCTCTGCTCAGTAGTCAACTAGAGGGAATGCTGTGGACACCACACCAAAGTACATAGGAGGGATCGCAGGAGAACTCAGGCTGCACTCACAGCTGGGTGAAAAAATGCCTCTAAGAATTGGTAGAGGTTACATTTACTAATTTGCTGAAGTCCAGCCAAACAAATGCAATCTGAAAAACCAGATTTTCCAGTTCCTTAAAAATGAAGATCAATACTGGCCTGCTGGATTCAAACTTGCCTCACAGAGCCCACGGAGCACAGAGTGCCTCAGAATGGGTATGGCCTTAGGAATGGCCCAAGTCAAGTCACTACAACTGCTTGGTGAACCCACAGTCTTAAACATGAAGTTCAGACATTAGAAACAAATGTCTTCAGCTACTGAATGCAAACAATCTGGTAACTGATTAACATACATTGATGTTGAAGCCCCAGAGCTATACCAGATAACTATAAAACTCGCTAACTATCCCACTAACTGAAATCCTTATCAACAGTTGTTTCAGTCCTCTAACGTATTTATTACCCTTCATATAATTCTCCTGAGGGGATATAAAACAACAAAAAGTCTTCACGAGTGCAATTTCTTTGTAAACACGAGGAAAACTGACAAACAACCAAAGCAATTGCTTAAAGTACTTTGCTTCATAACAAAGCACTTCACCTCTGACTCCCCTGAATGGATTCTCAGGAGGGAACGGACAAAACACTTCAAGTATGATCCTAGAAACTGAAGATTTATGGTTTGCTGAGCTAAGGATTATGTAGTGGGTAGAGGTACTGGCAAGTTATAACTGTCCTCCTTTCCCAGAGCAGCTCGCTCATGTTCCATGCTCCACAGGTGATGTTTTATGTTTCTCCATCCCTTCTTCCTCCTCTCCAAGGAGAGGCCCGCTCACCTCCACCCTTCTTCCTCATTGCTAAATCTATTGACCTAGATAAGGTGCCATAAGCAGGCATTTAGTTTTGAAGACTGTTGCTTTTATGTCAGACAAGAGTGAGGCCTTTTATACCCTGAAACTTGTTTGTGTGCAACGGTACGAGCTGATAGTCCCACAAACTTTGCCTCATTTTAATTCATAAGGTAAACAAATGTTGAGCTGTTACTGTATAGAGAAAAATAGTTATTACTTTAAGACAAGCAGGACACTAGAATGAAGTTTCTCAGCTGCCTGCAGGTCACTAGTACTCAGTTCAAGCTGGTTTCTGTACATTCTTTTTCATTTTCTTGTACTTCTGGGGCATTGTATTCTAGCCATAGGCAGAATTTTGTACTTCTTTCAGTCTAAATGCTGAGAGAAATTAAGACTTTCACCTTTTTCCTCTTCACAGCATTGAGATGGGCCTTTAATTGAGTTTCACAAGACAATGGAAACGCAGTGCAGAAACCCCTCAGATGTAGAGTTGATATTCCCCACACATTCACTGAACCTCCAGAAGAGAACTGTCCCCCCTTTACCAACATCTCTGAGGTGAAAAGATTCCCTGAAGACAAATTTCCTGCTGTAGGACTGGCTAACAGGATCCATCCAGGTTCTGAAACTCTGGAGCAGCTGAGGTTGGTGCAGTCCCTGTAACACGTGGTGGAGTTTGGTATGATGGATCTGTTAACTTACTTGGTTCCAGCGAAATATTTGTCAAAAAACTGAGCGGTAACCATCGCAGCGTACCAAGAAACAGCCACCATGGAGCAGAGGCCTGCCAGGAGAAGGGTAAAAAGCACACGGGTGAATGATTCCTCTAGTGGCTGTAACAGCTTTAAGCCAAGAACAAGGAGTCATTTCGCTTAGTCTAGAGAGAGCAGTACCAGGTATCGACAGCGTGCTCATTGCAGCCTTGATCTTACCTCCGAAAATAAAGAGGAACCCTCCTGTGGCAGCAAACTTCATTTTTGCATCCTCGTCGCTCAGCCCGATGTTTGTGCACTTCAGACCCAGCAGCGAGAGCACTGCAGCCAGGAACCCCAGCAGGATGGACGTGATCATCAGGGCACGGCATGCCTGGATGTGAGCTGAGCCAGAGAGAGGGGAAAGAAATCAGCATCTGCAGAGAAGTAAATTAATCCACTGCTGAAAAAAATAAAAGTGATCAGAGGAAGTGACACGATTAACAGGGGCAGTAATGAGCGAGTCTTGGTATTTGTTTAGAGGAGTATCCAAATCCTACAGTGTTCAGCCTTCAAGTCAATCACATTTCAGAGCTGAAACTACTCTGACACTTCATAAGCTCAGTGAATCCTCCTGGGCCTTTAGTAAGCCCTGAAAAGTCAGAGCAAGCCCTTCACGGTGATGTACACGGTCATTCACAGGAGCAGAACCGTCCCCTGGTGGATTTCTTAGAATCAGAGAATGTCTGGGCTGGAAGGGGCCTCCAAAGCTCACCCAGTCCAACCCCCCCGCCATAAGCAGGGACATCTCCAACTAGATCAAGCTACTCAGAGCCTCATCCAGCCTGACCTTGAATGTCCCCAGGGATGGGGCCTCCACCACCTGTCTGGGCAACCTATTCCAGGGGTCTGTTGCCCTCATATTGAAGAACTTTTTCCTAATGTCTAACCTGAATCTGCCCTTTTCTAGCTTAAAGCCATGCCCCCTTGTCCTGTCACCCCAAGCCCTTGTGAATAGTCCCTCCCCTGCTTTCTTGTAGGCCTCTCTCAGGTACTGGCAGGTTGCCCTAAGGTCCCCCCAGATCCTCCTCTTCCTCAGGCTGACCAGCTCACACCTGTACAGCCGAGTGCACTGGTCCCCTCTGAACTCCAGGTCCTGGCCAAGGTGTGCAGGGCTACTCAAGGTGCACCCCACAGAGGGAGTGGGAAAATGTCCCAGCTTTGCTCCTTCTAGTGAGAGATGGGAAAGCAAGTGCTGGAGTTAGCAGTGCCATTGAGCTGCTGAGCAGATCGAGCCTAGGACATAGACCTGTGGTGAGGCTGCAGCTGGTGAGGGCACCTTAGGGACTTGGGCATGCTCACAGTTCTGCATCACTTAAGCTCCTGGTCCTCACATTTAGGTACTGATTGCACAAAAATGGGGCCCAGAATATTAACCAGCCTAAGAAGGGGGAGTCAGACAGGAACTCTGAGGTCCTATAAAATGGCAACCTGGATTGGGCAGGTTCCAGGTCAAATGGCACTTTGGTGCCTCTACCATGAGATAAACATGCCAAGTGTCACCAAACCAGCAGGTCTTGCCTGCTAATTTTGTCAGACTCAACAGTCTTAAAGGTCTTTTCCAACCCAAATAATTCAATGATGCTGTGATCCTAACCACACATCAAAAGGGTCCCAGCTGGAGTGCAGCTGGACAGTCACATCATTGAGGCTAGCATTTGAGCTCTAGCTCCCTGGGCATCTCAACGTCCTCCACAGTAACCTGCTCTCTAGCTCTGCAGCAGAGTGAGCCCACAGCTCTGCTACAAAAATCAGGCACAGTGGGAGATTCACACTCAGACTCAGGGGGCTGTGTAGGTGTATGTGGTTTAGGAGTATTGGTCCTGCAAGCTTGAGAGATCTCAAAGAGAGTAATAGGCAGTCATGAGATAAACACACAGAATTAAAGGATAACGTCGTTTGAGGAATTAATCTTGAAAATCACTAATTTTAAAGTCCTGGTGGAAAAAATGCAGACAGTAATAAAAGTGAAAAGACCCCTCAGAGTACCACCAACAGTTCAAGGTTTTTGCCTGCAGAAGATACTCTTAGGACAAGCACTCAGCTCCAACGCCGCTTTCTAGTTCAGATTTTACACCACAGCAGCAGAGATTACCCACAGCAAGGAGCCAACAAGTTACACTTCAGGTCTTTGGGACTCCTGGATTATCAGATGGGACTCCCCATAGCTTTCCAGGACACACAAGCATACCCCCAGGCTAACTGCTTGCAAGCCAATGGCTGCATTATTTTAACAGGAGAGATTCTGTAACATATCCCCTTTGTATCACAGCACAACCACCTCCACAGCCTCAGCAGAGGCTCTTACTTCACAGCCCAGAAAGCTCAGTATATTTTTTTTCTTTATCTTAAAACTGAGCTTATTGAACAGGATACAAAGCCAGTTCATTTTATCAGTCAATAATAATTGTAAGAAATTCTCAAATCCTGTCTCAAATCAAAATTTGATTCTCAAATCAAAATCCTGTCTTTGAAACACCTATGGAACCTTAAAAAGAAGGGGAGGGGGGAAGAGAAGAGATCAAAAAGCATTTGGCAGCTAACTGATTGCTTTATATCAAATGTTTGATGTAGTTGTGACTAGATAGATAGTTCTAGCTCTACACAGTAGCCAGCCATGGTTTCAAACTTATGCAATATTACTTTTAAAAAGGTCCTCACTTCAAACATTTCAGATTTGGGCTAAAGGCTTGCTGAATTCAAAAGCTTTAAACCTGTTTGAAAGAACCAAGTCTGGTATTTCCCATGCACAAAACCAGAACCAGAGTTACACCACACAGCTCAGCTGCCAGGAAGGAAACCTTCACAGAAAACCTTCATGGGCCTTCTGATGAGAGGTAACAAAGCACCTTTTGTTTTTCCTTTTTTTTCCCCCTCCCACCAATCCCTGGCATCCTCTGCTGCAGCAGTTTCAGCTGTTTCTAAACAGCAACTTGGAACACACCTGAAATGACCATGATCACTTTTAGTCTGCCTTGGCTCCTATCTGCAAGTGCTACAGACATTTCCTGGAGGTCCCACTGTTTGCTCAGCCCTTGTTGCTACCAACTCCACTTTCTTCCTCTTTCCTGGTTTGCCCAACTGTCCTCTCAACTTTTTCTGTAGTTCAGTGTCTTTTAATTTGGTTCTTTTTCAGTTCTTTCTAGATCCTTTTTTTTTCCCCTCTACAATTCTGCAAGCTGTTTCTCCCTTCCCCTTCTCCCTGCCTTTGCTCCTCACACATACTGCCACCTTCTCAACAGTGCAGCACATCTCCTCTTCAACAGGTCAAATTTAACCTTCACAAATTCACTTTCAGAGCCTGGCCTAGTCATTGACTTCCTGCCTGGCCCCATTTTTTCCCTCCTGCTGACTCTGTTGTTATCTCCAGTTCTCCAGGAGCTTTGCTGTTGCTTGCCCTCCTTTCTCTTTTGCTTTACACATCCACTCATGGTGCTGTTTCCTGCATGCCCCCTCCAGCTCCTTCGAGCCCCACTTTCTTCTCAGCAGCCCAAAGGTGCTGGCCCCGTGTGGCCCCTCGGCCAGCCCTGCCCACACGGGAGCCCCGTGGCACTCTCAGTGGCAGCCCCTGTGAAGCCCTGAGTGGCAGGGGGTGCAAATTTGCCCCGCCTGGGAAGCGGCTTGCTGGGGGAGCCACAGGCACCCTGCCACCAGCACTGCAGAGGGGACTGTGCGATGGGCACCAGCCTGCTGAGAAGTTTCTGTAGGGTTATGTTCCTCTCCATACACACGTGTGTTTTAAAACCAAGGCTTAGATAACTCTGAAAGTTGAGAAGGGATTATTCCCTAAATACTGGACACAGACTGTTTCAGAGAAATGCTTCGCTCGTGTCAGGGCTGGTCTAGAGCACCAGTTTATTTCAGACTGAGAGAGAAAGTGACTTTCATACCCCATTCCCACTGATCCTATAGTACACATTCCTCAGATGAGGAGAATCATCCTGCCTGTTTAGTTTAGCTGCCTCCCAGTGTCCATTTAAATAACTAGGAAGGCATTTTTGTTCTGGGATAAGTATCTACATACTGAATTATTGAAGATTAATAAAAGTAGCTTTGTTTTCTGTAAACGTGACTAGTATCTACAGAATGTTGCCTTAGTTGAGTGTTTGAGGACAGCCCACAGTTCTGCTGAAGCCTGCTATAGAGTACAGCACCAGTGAATCTAAATTTCCTGATATTCAGAACCACATCCGACAAGACATTAGTTAAGAAGTCCTAAAAAGTATATTAATTTATAACATATAACATATATAACATATTTATAACATATACTCATTGTATAATTTATAACACAATATGTTATAACAGGTATTACATATACTCATTTTTTGTCTGTGATTTTCAGTCTCAACAAGGAAAAATCACTGACATATCTTAGCTATAAATATTATTTCTTACCTATATATAAAAAAACCTACAGTACATTACCTATCAAGCATTGCAAAAGAAGACCTATAAAATAATTCCAAATAAACACGGAACTGTCCTAAGATGTGTTAAAGAATGTCTCCTACTAGTTCCTCCCACAAGATCCCTGAAGAGAGATTACACCATATTTTAAATGCCTATTAAAATAAAAGCTTCATCGAGTGACTTCATTTGCCTTATTTTATAGCCTTTTTAATGTGCTTGACACATTCTGCTTCTGAAGAGATTTTTACTACTTCAGCCCACAACGTCCTTCTCGGCCAGATATTTTCCAGCACTATCAGATTACCAAAACAGAAGCCTTCCTTTCTACTTTTTCTCCAAAAATCTTTCCAGCAGTATAAAGAAGACCTGTGCAAAGTCACATACCAGGCAGTGCAAGCATAGTGTCAAAATCTCTGCAGTTGGACACTCCAGTGCTGTCTTCTGCACATGTCTTCCACAGGTTCTCGTACAAGGTGGACGTTGTGATCACAGTGCCATGTATACTGGAGACTTTCCAGTACTTATTGGGTAAAGTAGCTCCAATAATTGCCCACCCAACCAAGCACAAAAGAAAACCAACAATTTCCAGCGCCGCAGTCATACTTCTGAGTAGTAACAGTTAAATATCCCTATAATTAGATTACAATCAAGTGAAGCCTTTCAGAAGCCTCCTTGCTGTTTTATCTCTGGGTTTCACTCCAAAATGAGGCTACCTTTGCTCTTTGCTCAGCCCCAGAGATAAGGTTCATGACAATAAGAAGTGGGAGTAGCTCATGATAAAGATATTAACAGTTTAAAAAAAATTACAATATTAATTCCTTTAGTGACAAAATAAGCCTATTCTTAGTCTCAGACTAGAAAGTCCAGTCAGTATCTCTATAAAATACCTTGTAAGAATGATAATATGGGCAAATATTTTACTTCTGTCTCTCCTCTGTAATCAACTAGGCTTTACACAAGATTTAAATTGTTTGTGATTTTATTATCGATCTCAAATCAAAAAGCTTTACTGGGTTATTTTCTTGATGACTCAAGCACAAAAAAAAGCTTGAGAACAAGAACTTTATTCTGTTGCTAGAAAAATTTAGCACATTTTTTTGAGTTATGGTCATAAGTAATCCATAGCAACCATACTGTCAGCTTCTTTCAGGAAGGTTAAGTCTGTGGACGGGTGGTTGCCATTAATATTTTACAGTCTATTGATCTACAGTTAAACTCATTGTCTTAAAAATAGTCCCACTTGCACTGGAATACAACTGTAATTACATTTCAGGGAAATGCACTGTAAGGGAATGAATAAGCTAGTGCAACAGGCATATCTTAATAGGAATAAAATGATGCAGGAAAACTGCTACATGAAAAATAATACAAATCAGCTGATTGCATCTGTCTGTCAGAATATCTTAGTATTAAAAAAAAAAATCTCTTCTAGGCAAAGCAGAAGTATGTTGAACTTGGTTTACTTGCTTCTGCTCTTGACTGGACAAAATCATAGCCTCAATTCATGTCTCCCACTCCTGTTAACACCTTAAACTGCTTGTGCATCCAAACAGGGTTAACCATTTCTTGCAGCAATAACCTGCTCTTATCTACAGGAAATTGAGTCAGAGTTTCTTCATAAAATAATCCTGCTGTGACGCAAGGTGGTAACAGATTCAGGACATTTCCATAAAGCCTACCAGAAGGCTCAGCCCTGGACAGTCACAGCTTGCCCACAGCAGATACCTGGGCTTTGTTTTCAAGCTCCACTGGCCGCTCGCAGCTAATGCTGCAGGTTGGTAGGTCCAGCTGCAGAAGGGTGCCACAGTGCCACTGCCACATGTTTGCTCCCTTTGCAGCCAAGACCTCTGCCATGGATTTAAGTGTCCATGGATTTTATACTGCTGCCAAGCACACATTTTTTAAAAAAAATCATATTTTTTTTATTTGTTTTTTAAAGAGCTCTTCTGAATTAAGAAAGTAAAACAGCACATAATAAACAGACTATTTAACTGCAGATTAGAAAGCCTGAGTTTCCCCTATATGGCATTTTAATCATTCCCTTAAGGAAATGACTCTTCAATGGTGTTGAAGAACGTAAAGGCTGGTTTGGTAGGTGATAGACACAACAGCAAATGCTGCTCTGCAGGAGGCTCTGCCTCAGCAGCAGGGAAGAGCTGGTGTTGACACCTGCACACCAACCCCAGCCACGACGTGGGAATTCTCCTCCAGACTGGCTCTAGGCTGGTCAAGTGGAGAGAACACTTCCCAACAGCTGGGAGTCTGGAAGTGTGTTCCTGGAGCACGTTTCCCTGCTTTGCCTCACCCACGAGGAAACCAAATTGCACACTCCATGATCACTCTGCAATGCAAACCAAGCACAGTAAATGGCAATAACTGGAAAGTTAATTACAAAACTGTACTCCTGCTGTCAGTAAAATGTTAACATAGGCATGTCAAGATGTGAACATATATGACCACAGTTATATGTGACCAAGGAGAGAGAAACTGTTCCTAACCCCTCTGCTATTCTCAAAGCATGTTTGTGTGTAATATGGCTGAGAGAGGGTTACCAGGCAGAAATAGTATTTCTAAAAATCAGTGCAGCCAATACAGCTGGGAAAAAAAATACTGAAAATATTAACATTAAAAGTTTGATCAACATGAGCTGTACCTTTTTGATCACTTCTGTAGGTTTGTTTCGAGACCCAGGAATGCTGACTGAGCACTGTAAGAAAAGAAACAGCCCTGCACAGACAGCAATGACTCTGCAGGCAGCCACATGACCTGCCTGTCCGTTGGCATGAGGAACCCTGCACTGGTTTTAGGGGGAGACACAGGTCTTGGAGCAGCTGAAGATGATCCACCAAGCCCTGCCAGCTAGGGGTCTTCTCTTCCAATGATGGGAGCCACGAGAAGAAGGGAAGAGCACCCCTAGGAGGCAGCTGCTTCAGTTCACCAGGAACCTTTCTGTTCCTGAAAAACATTTTCTTTCTATGTTGGGTGTAATGAAACTGCATTTTAAAAAAGGGAGGCTGTCCCACATTGACTCTGCTTGTCTCCAGAACGGGGCTGAACCATCAGTTCCTCCCTGTTACAGGAGGCAAAGCAGAGCTGTCACACCACCACAAGTGTCCGTGGCATTCCACCACCACAAACAGGACTGCTGGCTCCATCTCATCACTCTGACTTCCAAAAATTATATCCCAGTTTCTGGATGAAACCTAGGCACCCTGGTATTTGCATAGAGGAAGTCTCAGGAGCAGAGCAGGTACCAGAGCAGGATGAAAAGCTGATGCTGTCTGTGATGAAATGGGTAATGTTTTAAAAACCCTGGGAAACACAGAATTAGCCCCCTTCTGAGGCTACCAATTCTGGCCTTGTTACAGGATGCTGATACTTATTCCTAAACTGGCACCATCATTATGAAAGCAGACGAGGCCATCAAAGCCAGGACCCTGAGGAAGAGCCATGAATACCCTGAATCTTGAGAGTTAAATCCTGAGGGTTAAACTCTCACATTTTAGAGCTCTGCCTTACAGTTAGGCACCTCTGCCTCCAGTGGAGTCCTGTGTCTGTGCAAGAAAAACAAGTGTTCAGAGTCTGTGACACGTGGTGTTTGTCCGTTCTGAGAGCTGCACATGGAGACCAAATCAGCTGGAAAGAGTCCAGAGAAACAGCAATGACAGCAATCAGGGATCTATAAAGCAAGGAAGGCTTGAAGAAATGATTCCATCCTATAACTTGTAAAGTCACCTGCACAATGCTGAAAGTTGTAAAAGAATAAACACAAAGTTCTATTTGAGACAGAAAGCTTCACAAAGTACCAGTCTTCAAAGGCTATATGGTTACTGTTTCTACACTCAGTTTTCTGAGGAAAGAACTTCAAAGTCAGTCCTTCCTAGTCCTTTACCATAAAGATGGTAAATATTTAAAGATATATTTAAAACACAAAACAATCCAAACAACTTTCAGTCCTACAAAGACAATTCTTCTCTTTCTATTTGCAGATAAACTGCCCTGCTAGCACCATCTACATCAGAAAACGCAAAAGCATCAGTGGCACAAACATATTTTAATTTACATTGCTCACCTCAGAGAAATTCCAGAATAAGTGCACAACTCCACAACAAGTGAAGTATCAAACAAATCCTGGAAAGTCTAAGAAGTCCTGTCTCACACCAAGGTGCAAACAAGCACCAGGGCTCATTGACCTATTGTTTTGCCAATGACCAGGCCCAACAAAAAGGATAACACCAGCAGGGAGATGAACCAATACACAGACTGTATTGTAGACAGAAATGTTACTGTGTGAATGACCGCCGGGGGTACAAACAGAGACCCGAGGTTCCCACAGCTGGCATGGGAAACAGCCAGAGCAGCCAGTTAAACACGTAAGAACAGGTGCCCACATAGTGACTCTCACGCCATCGGCCCGCGTTCACAAAGGTCTGAACAGACCAGGGCCCAGCTCCAGGAGAGTCAGGAGGTCTGCCCTGAACCAGGCAGCTCTGGGGAGGGCACTCCACAGACAGACACTCCTGACTCCCTGCCAGTGGGCCCAGCTTTTATCCCCCAGCAGAGCCCTGACCTTTGTCAGCTCCCTGCGGGACCCCTGGGGCTCATTTCCCTTCTGGCTCTCCCTGCAGGGCCGGCCGCCCCCTGGGGGAGCTGAAAGGCAAACTCAGCACCTCTGGATGAAGGGCTGTGGGAATCACCCATATGGCAACCTTAATTCAGGGCTCAGGGTTCAGACCCCAGCATTTCACCTATGATCTCCTTGCAGTTAAGAATTAGGTGGAGTAAAAGGATGATATTTCTTCCAAAAGAATTAAAAAAAAAAACACCATAGCTTAGAGTCATTGTCTATCACCCACTCCTCTGTGTCAACACAGCAGAGATGGTGAGAAAGCCACAGCAGTTACTGAGCTGAACTGCAGGGTGAAGCATTTGGGGTTCCCTGGGCCCCTTGAGCCATCTGCAAGTCCTGCAGGACAAACCCTGCCCACAGGAGACACTCCGTTAGCTCCAGCCGTGCTGCCAGAAAGGGGACAGACCTCACCCTGGACCTGCCACCACGCGCCAGGCACACTCCCTGTCTGAGCTCAGCATGCAGGGAGATCTCCTGCTCTGCACTGGTCCGAAGCAGCCACTGCACAGTCCATCTAAAGGCCTGCAGAAACCCAGCCTGCAGGAACCAGCTCTGCTCCCCCGGCCAGCACTGGCCACCTGTAGGACATGGTGGTGACGACTGAGATGGTCAGTCCTGCTAAGGCCAGCAGCAGTGAGCAAACCCGTAGGCAAGACACCATTCTTCTGACAGGCTGTTTGCAAAGAAGCCTCCCAAAATTTCCTGTCAAAAGAATTTATAGACATACCATGTATGAAGCTATCTTTACACAAGCCCAAGATACCTACCTACAAAATAACCTAGCTTGTAAGGGAATTGGAAAAGTGGAATCTAAATCCCATTAAATAATAGGAGAACTTAAGTATTCTATGACATCTGAGTATTTTCTTGGGAGCACTTTTATTACCATACATGTTTACCACAAAAAATACCAACAGAGCAAAACCAGAGAGCCCAGCTGAGGAATTCCCTAATTTGAACTTGCCACGTTTCATCCACTCCTTACTTTTTTGCCAACTCAACATTCTTTTAAAATTAAAACTATCAAATGCTTGAATAAATTATAAATCTCTCAATGACAATGCCTATCAATACAATTTTAAAATAAAAGTATTTTTGCTACTCACGCTTGCAGACTGTTTCTGCCCTGTTTCACCCACCTTCCTGCCAGAGGCTGGTGTCAGCACTTTTTGAGGAGCAGTCTGATCAAACACACTGAAGTTTTGTACTCTTTTGGACCTTTCCCCCCATTCTAAAAATCAAGGACCCGGGGCCGAAGCTCTGCCCAGCTGTTGCACAAAGGCTCAGGCATGGCTTTCTGCTACAGTGAAATCACAATGAGATGGATAACTGAAATAGGAAAATTACCACAAAATCATGTCAATTAGTAATAAAGATGCTCAGATTAGCCTGGCACCCATTGGCATGTAATTTGCTTTGTCAGTGCCACCAGGCTGCCCACACAGCATCAGGCTCCAAAGCAATACACAAAAATACTATTGCAATTTTCACTATGATTGTTTCCCTTGACACTTTTGTTGAACTTGTCACCAAGACACTGTTTGGATTCTTGAAGGCCTGTGTCCATATAAGACAGGCAAACAATTGAAGACAGGACTTGTTTTAGGATAGAGCCTATAATGAGATGGAATATGAAAGTTTTCTGTGAGAGAAGAGAGGAGAAGAGAGAAAAAGAGAGCAGAGGAAGAGGTGAGGAAGAGGAGAGGAGAGAATACAAGACAAAATTCAAGCCTCCTCCCATAATCATTTTAAATTATTGCAACACTCAGAATTTGTTTGCACAAGGAAAGGATTAAGTTTATTCTACTCTTAAAAAACGTGCATATTCTACTATAAGAGTTTACTCCTGCATTGAGAGCATTAGCATATCTGAAATAAATGATAAATTTCCATTAAAGCAGACTTCACATGACATGGGCAGACCAATTATGCAAATGAATGTTTCTGCCTATTACATAAATATGACCTCTGCAATCACAATTCATTGCTGGCAGCAAGGAAAAGAAAATAATACTGCATGCTCTGGACCATCACTATGGAGAGGACATGTCAAAGCTGTAAACACATTTCTCATTAATATACAATAATCTAAAATATAGTAGGTTGCAAAGTGAGGAAGCTTGGAAAGTAGATTTCACAAATAGAGAATAACAACCTTCCAGATCCAAATTCAGCCACGTTATAGCAGGACTACTGACATAACATGCACTGTAAAAGTCCTTCTCCCAGCCTGAAAAAGCCTGTCCTGTATTAAGGCACCTGTTGGAGGTGATCCAGCACCCATGAGCTCCTCGGGGGGAGTGAGTTCTCCTCAGCAGAGAGGGGCACACGTGGTCTGAATACACGAAGCCCAGAGCATCAGCCCTCACAAACAGCATGCATGGGCTACATAAAAATAAGGTATTATGTGACAAAAACAAGCCCTGAGCGAGCAAAAAGATCACCACAACATTGAAAACAGCACAGCCAAAACGTATGTCGTTGAAACACAGGACAGGAAGAGTTAACAAAGAAAAATAAAATCACTTAAGCAAACAAATCACTCCTGATAAGGTCCCTGGAAGCAAAACTGAGTGATAAAGGTGCCTAAACTGGAAAGTTAAAAACCTCTTTTGCTTCTTTTTCACTATGTTACACAGAAAAACTGAGACAGAGCATTGATTGCAACACTGGTTTCATTTACATATGTATAAAACCAGCAGTACACAGCTTTGAACTTGTTAATTGTTTATTAGTTCAAGCAAATTCTTGGACTGACCCATGGCCAGCAGTGCAATCAGAAAGAGATAAAATGCAGATTTAGATACAGTCCTAAACCATTCGGAGCAGTCTCCCACCACAACCTTACAGAGGTTTCCTCAGGTCACAGTCTAGCCTTGAGCTGAGGAGGCAAATGCTTTCAGTACTCTTTTTTTTATTTCCTCTTCACTTCCAAACGTTTTGAATTTGTAGCTGTAGTCGTCAAGTTGTTAACTTATTAACAGTCAGGCTTTCAGCCTCTTGCCGTTACAACACGCAGCTCGCTCTCATCTTGCCCTGAGCGTCCCCCTCACGCAGCTGACCCCACAACAGGCTCCTCCGGGCCCAGCAGAGCTGCCGCCAGGGCTGGAGACAGCACGACGGCTCTGCTGTGGAGCGGGCTCCTCACACCCATGCACAGCTTTTCCTGCTGCCTCTTGTCCTGTGCATACACCTCGGAGATAAACCGGTTTTTATTCAGCTGCTTGATTTTGGCAGCTCTGCACGCTGACCTCCCGAGGCCCAGGTGGGACTGGAGGCTACGTCTGGTGGCTCTCCCATTAGTATCTCCATAGCAAAGCAGGTAAGCAGAAAGGTGTGCACACCTTCTTGGAACTCCCAAATTACAAGTTATATTCAAAGCAACCATGCCAATCTTCCATTTAATTTCAGGCGAGCGCTGGTGTTCAAGGAAGCCTCAGGGTGCTGTGCGGGGCTGCCCGGCCGCACCGCTGGCACGGAGGGCACCCCAGAGGAGCGGCAGAGACCGGAGCCCCGGTGGCATGGGGGGAAGGTGCTGGCTCTCCAGAAGGCTTCCGGAGAAAAACGGGCATTAAAACCGCGGAAGCCCCTCGTTACGCGGCCAGCGAGGATGGTGCTTTGGGGAACCTGGTCTCGTGGGAGGTGTCCCCGCCCACGGCGGCGGGTTTGGAACCAGGCGATCTCTGAGGTCCCTTGGAACCCCAAGCGCT